>NC_133371.1:1034367-1307207 GCF_049309525.1 Garra rufa | reverse complement strand
ATGGTAGCCAGTGTTTCCCCTACGTTTCCAGCTTTGGGGGGGGGGGGGGGGTTACATGTTACACCGTACTTTTATTTTGACAGGTTGCCGTGAAGTTTCTGTGTATACAGTATGATATGATGCTAGTTTTCTCAAATGAAACGGTAAAAGTGACACTCACAGCAGTTTTGGAGATTGAGTTTATCTGTTCATGTGAGATGCAAATGCCAAAAATTACCGGGAGCGTCACGTGTGTTTCAGTATGCGTGTAGTAAAAGCTCGTCTCCATCATTCATACATACAGCTAGGCAAACGGAACATACCGGATTCATATTAAAACGGTCTTTTTGCATTTCAGTTTTCACATACACTAGTCCATATCGCGATTTGAATTAAGTGACAGACCAACATTTGATTTATGAATCCAAAAAACTACGAATTTACGTGGCATTTCGCGCTATAGTAGATTCGGTTTTTATGAATGGAGGACGACGCGACCCCGTCTGTGTTTTGGCGGAGGAGACATAAACGCGCGACCATATTCTATAGTCTTCGGTATACATCCGCGTTAAACTATCAAGGTGAAAGTCATCATAGCTTGCGTAGTTTAGACCCAGCTCCCAACCCAAATTTGAGAATAGATTAACGGCGATATTTTTTTTTATCGCACGATAAGAGTCTCACGTTAACGCAGCACGTTAACGCCGATAACGGCCCACCACTAATATATATATTACCACCACCTGCTGGCAGATTTAGAGTGTCATTTCATAAAAAAAATATAATAATAATAATAATAAACAAATAATAATAGTAAAATAATTCTGTCATCATTTACTCACCTCATCGTTTCAAACCTTTCTTTTGTGGAACATAAAATAAAGTATTTTGAAGACTGTTGGTAACAAAGCTGTTTTGGTTACCATGACTTTCATTATAAGAACAAAAATGACTGAGATGTTTCTTAAATTATCTATTTTTTATGTTCCATAGTTCACGTTAGGCCTTTGCAGCCTAAGTGTTTATGTGTAATAAATTTTATGCTAAATCAAACAAAATATTTCTTTCTAAAGTTACAATTTGTAATGTCTACTTGAAACTTTCTCATTCAACACAAAAATAGCTTTAAAAATCTTGAGTATTTTCATAGTCAGATTTATTTTTCAATTAATATGTGATTAATTCGATTAATTAATCGACACATCGTGTAATTAATTAGATTAAACATTTGAATCAACTGACAGCCCTAATTTATTGATTTATTTTTTACTAAACATTATTTGTAGTGCACCTTCTATCCAATAGTTGCAGCATGCTTGTGCTTGGTATACTTTGATGTGAAACAGAGTCTGGGCTTTTAAATCATGTCAAATTTATAACAAAATTCAAACAATAAACGTCATTTTAACTCTTGAATGGGTGACATATCGTTAGCTGTATCAGTTTAAAGAGATCACTCAAAAATGAAAATTCTGTATTTAATTACTCACCCTCATTTTATTCCAAAACTTTTAAGACCTTTGTTCATCTTCCACGTTTAAGGTCCAGAAAGGTACCAGGAACATAGGCAAAATAGTCCATGTGATATCAGTGGTTCAATTGTAATTTTTTCAGTCGAATTCAGCTTCATTTTTGGGTGAACTGTCCCTTTAATTGGCAGTGTGGAACGCATGTGAATCTCCTCATATTCACTATATAACACAAACAAAACATTAATGAACATTAGAAGATATATTAAAGATCAAGGATTGCTGCTGTCTTGTATTGTGTGGCATGTAAGTAAAGCAGAAATAAAATATGCAAATTGTATTCTTCTTGATATCACCTTTTTTGGCTTTTTAAAGGCAACATGAAATAAATTCACTTTCTTTTCACATGTTCTTCGTCTTATTGTCTATTCTTTGACTCATTGGTGCAGGTTGTTCAACAACACATATTTGAATTTCAAAATGAAAACATGCTGTTAAAACTGATGTTATAATTAGATTTTTACAATAACACTATAAAAACAAACTCAGGAAAAAACATCCTTATAAAGCCCTGCTGAAGCACTTAGAATGGCATCTTCATTCTCTCATATGCAGGAGGGATAAGACAGAGGGATCAAATAATAAATTAAATCTGTAGTTTTGATTAAGACAGCATTAATCATTGCAGAACTGTGGTGAACCCTGTGCCAATAAAATTCAAATTTCACCAAGAGGGCGCAAGACATTAAAATCTAATTCAGAGAGAAATTATTTTAAAAGCAGACTCTATCTTAGAGGTTTAAGAGAGAGAAAGATCAAAAGAAAGGGTGCCTGCCTAAGTAAACAACATTATCATCAACGTACATGTGCAAAGTGAATCAACTCCCTCTAACTGTGTCCTGTCACATCATGTTATTTTCCAGAATGCCTTCCATACATGGTCAACACTTATAATTAGCCATGTGATTCAGAAACATGGTTCAAGAATCTGTTAAAAAACAAAGAATCTTGTATAGCTATATCTATAATATAGCTTCAAATCATTTTTACACACAGTGACTTAATAAACATGACTTAAAGGTATAGTTAACCCACAGATTAAGGCTCTGTATGTATGTATATGTATGTATGTGTATACAGTATATACTGTGTATATTATATGGGTCAAAGACAAAAAAGGGTTTAGGCATAAAACAATAAGTGTAACACTGCTTTAAATTCTTGTTGTTGTTGTTTTCCCCAAAAAGTATTAAAAGGTTTTCTGTTCAATTTAATTGCATTTTTGTTTTTGTTTTTCTAATTTACAGAAGACACCCACTAAAATGTCATTCAGTGTAACAATCCTGTCAGGCATATTTACAACAAAAATAATATATGACATATTAAAAGACAACCCCCAGATACTAATTAATTGTAATTATACAATTTAAAATTTTTTCACTATCTTAGGTTTTGCCCAGCTGTCAGTAAGAATTTACTCATTTAAAACACAGCGAAATTGAATATGCTCCCCTATTCTTATGTATTTTAATATGTACAAGTTAAAATAAGTATGTTGTTTGAATTATTAATTAAATATTGTGTTGACACTGAATGAAAATGTAACATTTCAAACAAATTGACATTTTATTCTCCAAAAACATATTTGAAACCTTAAAAGTAGACCCTTTACATACCCTTTGACAAATTTTTTGTCAAATATTATAAAAAAAAAAGTTACTGTATTTTATTTTAACAAACAAATCTCAGTTTGTTTTTAAGAAAAACTTTTTTTTCTCTTGGAAAAAAATTAACTTTAGTTTTTCTTAAAAACCAAACAGAGTCATTCCTTGGCACAATTTGTATTTGAAAATAAAATAAATTGTTTCTTTAAATAATTAATATTAGTAGTATATGTGTGTGTTATGATGCGTGCAGGACGAGACAATAGACAAGATTCTAACAAACATGATATTTAATATTAAGCTTCAAGAGGAACAAGGCAGAAACACAAAGATCTTCACACACGTATACAACGTTAAGGACCGACAATAAACTCAAGAAACAGACAGACTTATAAATGGTGACTAATCATTGAACACAGGTGAAGGGGATGACGTTAACGAGGACTAAACCAAAATAATCACAGATCGACGGGGGGAGACAATGGGAAAAACCAAGTACAAAACAGACATGAACGTAACATTACGCCCCCCTCCGCATAGGCGCGTCCTCACGCCGTAGAAGGAAAACAAAACAGGACAACAGAGTCAATAAAGGAGGCTTTGGTTGAGGACGCAACCCCGGGAGGGGGACCAAAACAAAAGTCAACATAGTCCAAGGGGGCGACGACGGTGGGAGGAGCCAGGGAGGAAACAGGAGGGACCTGAAACAGGAGGAACTCAGCAGGACCCAGATTGCAGCCATGACGACGGCCCACGGTGGAGCCGACGGAGGGAGGAGCCATGGTGGAGGAAGGACCGCCGACTCCAGGGGGCCGACCGACAGAGGCAGAGCGGCTGGTGAAGGAACCAGAGGCGAAGATGGAGAGCCGAAGATCCAGGACGACACCGCGGATCCGGAGGGCCAAGGCGGAACTAGAAGCTCTGGCGACCGAGGCGGAGGCAGAGTTCCGGAGGTCCACGGCGGAGTGACAGAGGATGGAGGCTGTGCCAAAGGGAGGGAGGAGTCCGAAGGAGCCGGTGGGACGGCGCGACGAGGCACAGCCGGAGGAGCAGAGTCCTTAGGTGACGAAGGGACGACGACTGACCAGGGCGGAGCCGGAGAGACGATGGAGCCGGTTGGCCGACGGTGGAGCTGAGGGCGTTGAGAGCCGTGGTGGAGCCGCAGGGTCAGAGGTCCAAGGTGGAGGTCTTGGCTCTGAGGCTGGAGGCGGAGCTAAGGGATCCTCCAGCCATAACACCGATGTTAACTGGCAGCCCTGCGGCGAGCCCACTGCACCGATGGTGGGCTGAGGGTGAGCAGAGGAGCTGTCAGGGGACAGCGGTGGCCAAACAGACGGAGACATGAGCAGACGAGGGGGGGTGGGTGGGAATTTCAAACAGACAGGTTGAACATGGCAGGTAGGTACTTCAGTATTAAAGTCTATTAAGTCACCAGAGTTATCTACTGAAACTTCAGAAAAGAAGTCTATTAAGTCCCCAGAGTTGTCCATCTCACCCCCAGCGGTGTTGCAGTGGGCAGGGCTCTCCATTTCCCTCACTTGCTCCACGTCGCAATCCACCGTCGCAGATGTAGAATCCGGCTCCCGCACCTGATCAGCCGGAGAGGACTCTGGCTCTGCCGCTCGTGGCTCTAGTTCCTCCTCCGCGGTGCACTCGGGCTCATACTCCGCATGTCGGGGTGATGGTTGGCTGGTCTCTGGGTCATGAGTGGGGCTGGTGTCATCCTCCGCGGTCAACAAAACTCTGCTGGACACCAGCACCCACTTGATGTAATCGGCGATGCTCTCGAGGACCCTCCCCGGACAGCTGCACCTTGATGGTGTTGTTAAGTCCCTTACGGTAGAATGTGCACAGGCAGCTGTCTGGGTAGTGCGTGTAAGGCACGAGGTGGACAAAGTCTCTGGCGTGGTCCTTGAGAGAGCAATCCCCCTGCTCCAGGAGGATGATGAGGACCGCAGGGTTATCCATGAAGAAAACAAAAAACTAAAACACTGATACAAAAACGGAAAAGAAACGCAGGGGAAAACACCGTCAATGGTTTCGGTCGGTCCTTCTGTTATGATGCGTGCAGGACGAGACGAGACAATAGACAAGATTCTAACAAACACGATATTTAATATTAAGCTTCAAGAGGAACAAGGCAGGAACAAGGCAGGAACAAGGCAGGAACAAGGCAGGAACAAGGCAGGAACAAGGCAGGAACAAGGCAGGAACAAGGCAGGAACAAGGCAGGAACAAGGCAGGAACACAAAGATCTTCACACACGTATACAACGTTTAGAACCGACAATAAACTCAAGAAACAGACAGACTTATAAATGGTGACTAATCATTGAACACAGGTGAAGGGGATGACGTTAACGAGGACTAAACCAAAATATCACAGATCGACGGGGGGAGACAATGGGAAAAACCAAGTACAAAACAGAGACATCAACGTAACAGTGTGTGTATATAGATAGATTTATTTATGTGATGAAAGCTGAATTTTCAGCATCATTACTCCAGTCTTCAGTGTCACATGATCCTTCAGAAATCATTCTAATATGCTGCTTAATCATTATTCATGCTCAATTACTAATAATGGTTCTTACAATTAATAACTGAGCTTAACTCTTATTATTCTTATTAATATTTTATTATATTACTGTTTTGCTGTATTTTTCATCAAATTAATGCAGCCTTGGTGAGCAGAAGAGACTTCAAATTCAAAATATTGTGTGTGTGTGTGTGTGTGTGTGTGTGTGTGTGTGTGTGTGTGTGTGTGTGTGTGTGTGTGTGTGTGTGTGTGTGTCTGTGTGTCTGTGTGTGTGTTTCACTGACAAAATAGTTTGAATTGACGAGATGGATTGGAAATAATGTTTGGGAAAATGTAATATTTTAACATCTATGCCTTTAACATTTTGCAGATTAATATATCATGAGGCATATAACTGTAGAAGAAGCAGTGAAATATACCTTTAACATTCCCTTTAAAATGTTACCAGAATTCAACTCAATATATATTATAAAATTCAATTTATGTCAAGTCACGGGGTAATGCAGATTGTATCTATTCAAAACAAATTCATGCCTCTAAATAAGATGAGATCTCATTCTCTCTGATAATATCAAATGCCTGATCCACTCTCCTGATGCTATCCTATTTCATCCATCGGCTGATCTGCAGTGGTCTTCATGCCTGTCCACTCTGCCCATCTCTAAATGCCCAGCCGTGCCAGCTGGGCCTGCTTTCTGTTGCTCTGCCAGTAAACACAGGCCACACTCTAATGGTGATGCTTGAACTTACTTGTGAGTCTTTGCAACCTCTAGTGTTCGGTTATTAACATAAACCCAGAAGTGGATCATTAACCTTTTGAAGAAATGAAAGTGGATTGCTTCTATAAACGCATATGCTCAATTAATTCCAGTTCATTTGAAAGCGCTGATGATGGTTGTGGGCTATATTCAATTTTGGGTCATGCATCTAGAGGTTTTCTAATCCCTGTCTGTGCTCTTGACCCATTGAAGAGGTTTTAGAAGATTACCAGTTCAAAGACAGAACATGTTTAGACAAGCATAAAACCAACTGCTGCTGATAAAAATAGCATGTGTATCAGTACGCATTAGACAATGCTAAACATTTTAAACAATAGTATGGTATACTTTTGTCACATGAACTCATTACTAAGGCAATCCAATCAAATTATTATCCATTACACAAAATAATCTAACCAAGCACATCATCATAATAGTACTCAGCATAGTATGCACTGTTGTCTGCACATTTTTGTAGCAGATGAATAAAGTATTTCATGCATGAAGAAAAGATGCATACTGTGCAAGTATGTCAAGTTTACATTGTGGGATACAGTATTCCGTGCAGTGTGCTTGATTTTCAACAATTGTGGCAGGTCATTCTGGTATTCTGCACAGAGAAATTCTGCAAAATGTGTTGCATTGTCTGCTGTATACAAAACACGATTATGTAACAAGTTACGATTCAGTTTGATACATGACAAACAATACAATACTTTAAATAAAACCCAATTAGAGTTAAAATTATAAGTCTAATTATTATCAACATCGAGAAACGTAGCAAGGCGATCTGTAAAATAATCCAAGTGACATCTGGGGTTCAACCATAATTTTACGAAGCCACGAGAATACATTTTGCATGCAAAGAAAACAAAAATAACGACACAATCCCTACTTAGCAGTCAGATGTCCGAATGCACAAAGGCACAGATCCCTAAACAAGGCCATATCTGCAGATGAAACTTAATTTTTTTGACTAAACCGCATTATGTACGAGAAGCTGCAAAAGACACAGGCGCAAGCGGAATGAAAAAAAACATGATGACATAAATTTTTATGCAAATACAATGGGCAATATATTGCATCACCAAAAATTATTCACATAGTCAGAGGTCACATATGTGAGCCTGGACCACAAAACTAGTCATAAGTAGCACAAGGATATATGTAGCAAAAGCCAAAAATGCATAGTATGGGTTAAAATTATAAATTGCCAAAAATCATTAGGATATTAAGTAAAGTATTTAGGCAATTTCTTACCATAAATATACTGCTCAAAAAAATAAAGGGAACACTTGGAGTTACATTGTGTTTTTTAAGTGTTCCCTTTATTTTTTGAGCAGTATATATCAAAACTAATATGCATTGCTAAGAACTTAATTTGGACAACTTTAAAGGCAATTTTCTTAATATTTAGATTTTTTTTTTTTTTTTTTTTTTTGCATCCTCAAATTCTACATTTTCAAATAGCTGTATCTCGGTCAAATATTGTCCCATCCTAACGAATGCATTTAAAAATATAATCCCATGCATTAATGGAAAGCTTATTTATTCAGTTTTCAGGTTATGCATAAATCTCAGTTTCAAAAAAATGACCCTTATGACTGGTTTTGGAGTCCAGTGTCATATATATTGTGCAATATCGATATATTGATAATCCATGCTGTTATTTACATCTGAGTATTACCAGTATGGCCTTGCATGCAGGTAATTTTGCTTAGCAAAAATTATGATAGACACACATGCTTACACACATATATGTATACAGTCAGGTCCATATATATTTGGACACTGACACACTTTTCATAATTTCGGCTCTGTATGCCACTAGAATAGTTTTAAAATGATACAATCAAGATGAAATAGAAGTCCAGACATTAAGATGTCATTAAACATTACCGAAAAACATTAAAATGTCCATTTTAAATATTTTGTTGAGAATCCTTTGCAGGCAATGACTGTCTTAAGTCTGGAACTCATGGATATCACCATAGACTGGGTTTCCTCCTTTGTGGTGCTTTGCCAGGCCTTTACTGCAGCTGACTACAGTTGTTGTTGGTTTGTGGGTCTTTCTGCCTTTAGTTTTGTCTTCAGCAAGTGAAATGCATGTTCAATCAATTTGAAATCAGAAGATTGACTTGGCCATTGCAGAATATTCCACTTTTTTACCTTTAAAAACTCCTGGGTTGCTTTTGCTGTATGTTTTAGGTCAGGGGTTTTCAAACCTGTCCTGGAGCCTCCCCTGCCCTGCACATTTTGTATGTCTCCCTTATTAGGCACACCCAATTCAGGTCTTGCAGTCTCTACTAATGAGCTGATGATTTGAATCAGGTGTATTAGATGAGAGAGACAAGCAAAATGTGCAGGGCAGGGGAGGCTCCAGGACAGGTTTGAAAACCCCTGTTTTAGGTCATCGTCCATTTGTACTATGAAGAGCCGCCCAAACAACTTTGCTCCATTTAACTGAATCTGGGCAGACAGTATATCCCTATACACTTCAGAATTCTGTCACATACTCACTAAACACCGGTAACCCAGTGCCACTGGAAGCCATGCATGTTCATGCCATTACACTGCTCCACCATGTTTCACAGATGATGTTGTAGGCTTTGGATCATGAGCTGTTCCAAGCCTTCTCCATACTTTTTTCTTCCCGTCATTCTGGTACATGTTGATTTTAATTTCAGCAGTCCAAAAAATGCTTTTCCAGAAGTGGTCTGTCTTTTTTAAATGTTTTTTGACAAAGTCTAATCTGGTCTTGTTTGCGCCTTGTGGTAAACCCTCTCTATTTTGCTCTGGTGAAGTCTTCTCTTGATTGTAGACTTTGACAGTGACACGCCTACCTCCTGGAGAGTATTCTTCACTTGGCTGGATGTTGTAAAATGTTTTATTACCAAGGAGAGGATCATCCAATCATCTACCATACTGTCGTCTTTTGTGAACATCCAGGCCTTTTTATGTTGCTGAGCTCACCAGTGTGTTCTTTTTCTTCTCAGAATTCACCAAACTGTTGATTTGGCCACTCCTAATGTTCCTGCTATCTCTCTGATGCATTTCTTTTGTTTTTGAAGCCTAACAATTGTCTGTTTTACTTGCATGCAGAGCTCCTTTGATTGATATGTTGGGTTCAGAGCAACAGCTTGCAAATACAAATCGCACACTTAGAATCAACTCCAAACCTTTTACCAGATTAATTGATGTAGAAAAAATGAAGGAATAGCCCACAACTCTCCATGAAACAGCTTTTGAGTCAACTGTCCAATTACTTATGGTCCCTTGAAAAAGGGGGGAGGTACATATTAAAGAGCTGTAATTCCTTAACCTTTCTACCAGTTTGATGAGACTGCCCTAAAAATTAAAGCTCAGAGTGTGCACTTTAAGCCCATATTCATTGTGTAACTGTAACTTGAATATGTTTTGGTCAACAGCTCAAATAATAAAAATTGTGTCAGTGTCCAAATATATATGGACCTGACTGTATATATAGACATACGTGCTTGCACGGTGTACCTAGTATTTATCACATTATGGGGACCAAATGTCCCCACAAGGATAGTAATACCAGTAAATTTTGACCTTGTGGGGACATTTATTTATGATTTATTTATTTATGAGGAAACAGGCTTATAAATCATGCACAATGAGTTTTTTTGAGAGTGTGCACAATCTCCTATGAGGGCTAGGTTTAGGTGTAGGGCCATAGAAAATACGGTTTGTACAGTATGAAAACCATAACGCCTATGGAATGTCCCCATAAAACATGTAAACACAATGTGTGTGTGTGTGTGTGTGTGTGTGTGTGTGTGTGTGTGTGTATAAATATACATTTATACATAGTTCATAGTGGATTAATTGTGCATACCATTCTTTGTCGAGAAGCGTCTCCTTCTTTTCAATTTTTTATGGTTATTTTTCCTGCTGTTCCAGAGTGAACCTCGGTTTAGGTGATTGGCAACCTGCAAAATGGAAGATTTAAAATCACATATTTTCTGTTCCTGAGTATCTGAATGTGAACCTTTCTCCTGTTACATAAACATACTTAAGCATACTAACGTCTGTTCATGTTCGATAAATCAGTTTGTACAGATGCATTAAAAAAACGCACACGAAAATATCGTTTTAAACAGGTTACTACGACTTTAAATGGCGCGCGTGCTCGCCGTACAGGAAGTGTCGTCAGAGGAAGAGCTCTGTATACGAGGAAGTGTCAGTCTCCGTGTGTTTTCTGGGATGTGTTGTGTGTGATAAGGAATTAATTCATTTGATTGTGATGTCGGTGCTCTACATGGATAAGTTAAGTCGTATTTATGAGCGTTATGAGGAGTATGTGAGGTCGAACCCGGGAGCCGCGTCTCATCTGGAGAGCGCAGTGCGAGCGCTAAGTTACCTGATCGCAGGTGAGAGACTCTGCATGTCAAAGTGAAAGTAAACACACTCGCTAATGGCTAATATAACAGTGTGCTGCAAGACTAGTCAGATGTATGGTTTTTCGGTATGCAAATGTCTGTATTATGTTGTTATCTTTTCTATCCTTGTTACTTGTTTTCTTGCAACAACATTAAAATGTATGCGGGAGTGTGTTTCTACAAGTAACGTTACAAATGTTTCATATAAGTTAGCATAATTAACTTGGTGTTATAAAAACGCAGAAAAATGTTATTTTAGATTAAGTTTAGCAGGTTTTTTTAATGCTTGAACAGATAGTACCTACAACAAGAACATGACCAAGGGATCACATACAAATCCGTAAAATAATGACCAATAATTATAAATTAAACAGTAATGACAAACACAAACGTATATACATTAATAGTAAATAAACACTGATACAAAAAAAATACCAGAATGTGATATTACACAGATTCCAACAAACGCATATAAGGAAAGCATACAGTGTCTTGCAAAAGTATTCATACCCCTTCATTTTTTTCACATTTCGTTTTGTTGCAGCATTATGTTAAACTGCTTTAAATTAGTTTTTCCCCACGTCAATTTACCCTCCATACACCATAATAATGACAAAGCAAAAAACAGATTTGCACATTTTACAAATTTATTAAAAATAAAACACTGAAATAAGTACATTGCATAAGTATTCATACCCTTAACTCAGTACATAGTTGAAGCACCTTTACAGCCTCAAGTCTTTTTGGGTATGATGTGACAAGCTTTGCACATCTGCATTTGGCAATTATCTGCCATTCTTTGCCTCACGTTTTCACCTCTCAAGCTCTGTCAGCTTGGATGGGGGCTGGCAGACATTTTCTAGAGTCCTAGTTGTTCCAATCATCTTCCATTATGGATAATGCTTCTGTGAACCTTCAATGCAGCAGACTGTTTTCTGAACTCTTCCCCAGATCATTGCCTTAACACAAGTCTGTCACTGAGCTCTACAGGCAGTTATCTTGACCTTAGGACTTGGCTTTTGCTCTGATATGCATTTTCAGCTGTTAGACCTTTTCTGAGAGGTGTGTGCCTTTCTAAATCAGACTCATTCAAATGAATTTTCCATAGTTTAACTCCACTCGAAGTGTAGTAACATCTAAAAGCAATATGAATGCTCCTGAGCTAAATTTCGAGTGTCCCAAAAAAAGGGTATGAATACTTATGCAACGGGATCTTTTCAGTTTTTTATTTCTAATAAATTTGCAAAGTTGTTACAAACCTGTTTTGTGCTTTGTCATTATGGAGTATGAGATGTAGATTGAAGCAGTTTAACATAATGCTGCAACAAATCAAAATGTGAAAAAAATGAATACTTTTGCAAGGCACTGTAAATACATGGGTTTTCTTTAAATATCTCTGTATAATATTTCAGAGATCTTAGTTTTTTTTTATTCTTTATAAAATTAAGAGGTTTTAGAAGCTATTTTAGTTCAATTTTGAAAAGGGGATAAGATGAGGAACTATTCTCAAATTTTTGTTTGTGAATGAAAAATTTACCATATAAAATAAAAAAGTTTACAACATGTTCCAGGGGTTTATTTTTAGAATTATTATAATAAAAACAATATCTTTTAAACTAAAGGAGTGTACAACATTGGCAGAGTGGAATATATGAGAACCTAGGTCAGAGCAAAATTTCTTGGATGAAGGACAATCAAAAAAAAGATGTACTAAACTCTCCCGTTTGTTTGCAAAAAGAACATGAGCTGTCAATGTCCAAATATTTAGAAAGATTAGAATTAACAGAATATATTTTATGTAAAGTTTTAAAATGCCTTATTAGAAATACAATATTTCCGAGGTAAAAGCCAGGATCTTTTTCAGTCTATACCATCATCAGCCAAAGAAGAAATTTTCCTTTTGAATTAAAAAATGTGGCGCACATGCCTATTATTAAATTTTTTGTCTAACAGATCAACTGTTTTAATTGTTATGCCAACCTGTTTACTGTACAATGATGTCTTTATTAGTTTGGACACACCTACTTATTACTTTTATTATTATTAGCTACTGCTTTAACGTTTTTGAATAACATAATGAACATATGAAATAACATAAACTCAAGTATGGAAACTTCACACTGACTAATCAGTGCACTCACTGTTTTTATTTAAAATAATAATGCAAAAAAAGGTATGCACTCTAAAAAGTGTGTATTGAATACTTTTATTGAATTTATTTAAATTGAATAAATACGTTTTAGATTACAGACCTTTTTAATCTATTCTAAGCTGTTTCAATCTTTTTGTATTTAACCACCCTTTAGATTATAGCTCTAGATGCACACAAGTTTTGGTGAAATTTGAAGTGCTTTCATCATATTGATTATATAAAACAATGACTTTTCTCATGACAGGTCGCTTCTCAGACTCTCATGAAATCTCGGAGTTGGGTAGGATTCACTGTTTTATATCATCTTTTGCATTATAATTGCTCTAAGAACAAGCCTTTCTATGAATCCTTCTTGTAAATTATGTGTTTCTCGTTTTGATTTGCAGTCTACTCAGCGTCTAACCTTCTAGTGCTGCTGAACGACGGTATCTTGAGGAAGAATCTCTCCCGGACATTGCCCGTGGTAAAGCACGTCCCTTAAAGGGATTGTATTATAAATTATTAACTTTTTCATCGTATGATGTTAGTAGATGTTTTTTGTTTCGTTTTCCAACTCCTCATTGGCATTTTCATGCTGTTGTGCCTTTAGGAAGCACAAGCGTCTTTGCACATGAAAGGATCCAAACACACAAGAAATAAAGCAGTCTGCCTTATATTGCATTATGCAAAAAATTATTCAAACTGAAATGATCAGTAAACTTCAACTGGTCTTTGACGTCAGAAAATGTCCTTTTCTGTTCGAAATGCTTGCTTAAACTAGAAAGTTCTGACAGTTACATTATGTTTTCATGCTACATCAAGCACTTTTATCTATTAAAAGATCCAGGAAACTTTGATTTTTCATAAAATGCCCCGTTCTTTTTTCCTACTTTATCATCACACTTGCATAAGGACTGATATGAGCATGTGCAGTTGGCATGGCAACTACCATAAATGTATCTGTACGAATGAGAGTTTTCTATTGTGAAACTTTAGAACAGCTGCTTCAAGAGAGAAGATTCAAAGTTGTGGCAAGCTTCATGTGTTCAAAGTCACAGGCTGCTGCTTTCTTTGACTGCACATTGTCAAAGAAGTTATTTTCCTCCAACTCTGTCACTGTTCTGCAATAGAGTTGCTGTTATCCACCATTTTGCTCCGCTGATGACAGCCTGGTATTGCTCAAAACAGCTTTGAAATGGGCAGCATGTGAAAAATACGTCTGACCCCTGCAGATAAACACACTTGTTTTTGGGAGCAAATACAGTTTACTAAGCTCCTTCATTGTTTTTTTGACTTTATGTTTGTACTTGAGAGACATATATATCTTTGCGGGCATTTTAAAGCGGCTTAGCCATGGGGACGGGAGGAATGAGTTTGCGTTTACAGCCATGGGTCCCCAGAGGCTGTTTGACTTTATATTGAGTTTGTGATAGTTCAACTAGTCTTCAGCCAGACTATACAGCATGAAGTCTAGTCCTTATTGCAGCTTATTCAACATCATTAAGACTGAAATAGACCATCTGACTGACATTCCAGGCCCTTAGTCTTTAAATATATTTAAATTCTTCAGATTTTTTCTAAATAAATTCCTGGGATTCTGTAACATTTAGTCTTGGAATATACATTTTTTTAAATGCATATGATTCATTTTCTAAGTAGCCCATATAATTAGTCACATGTTAAACCTCCAAAAATCAAATTTCCCACCTCAGGCGTTAACAACCTTTTATTAATTTAATTTTTTTCAGATTGAGACATCTTTTTATCTCAACCCCGTAACGGACAAAATGAAGATTTTACACTGAACTTGTTATAAAACAAACATCTTCCTACTACTTATGTGTCCCTCATATTAATAATAACAAATGTAACAATTATCATATTTTTTACATTTTTACAGGACTGAAGCTAAGCTAAATGGTCTGTTTATTTTTGTATAACAAAATTTAGTTCAGAAGTTTAACTAAAACCACAATTTCATTGTTTTAGTCCTTAACATGTCAGATGGTAATCAGCAAGAAATGCTTTCATTCTTAATTGTCTTCCCTATATTTTTCCAAAAATATTCATGTGTAAAAGTTTAAGAAGACATATTACATTGAAAAATGTATTTCTAACAAAAATATGAGTTGTCATGATTTCATGAAGTATATATGTGACCCTGGACCACAAAACCAGTCTTAAGTCGCTGGGGTATATTTGTAACAATAGCCAAAAATACATTGCATGGGTCAAAATTTTTGATTTTTCTTTTATGCCAAAAATCATTAAGAAATTAAGTAAAGTTCATGTTCCATGAAGATTTTTTGTAAAATTCCTACTGTAAACATATCAAAATGTAATTTTTGATTAGTAATATGCATTGTTAAGAACCTAATTTGGACATCTTTAAAGGTGATTTTCTCAGTCTTTTTGATTTTTTTGCATCCTCAGATTTCTGATTTCAAATAGATGTATCTCAGTCAAATATTGTCCTATCCTAACAAACCATACATCAATAGAAAGCTTATTTATTGAGCTTTCATATGATGTATAAATCTCAGTTTTGTCAAATTTAACCTTATGACTGGTTTTGTGGTCCAGGGTCACATATTTGCTGAAACCATGACAATAAAATATTTATATCATTTCATTAAAATTATTAATAAATTAAGTAAATACCTCAACCCTGTAACAAGCTTACAACTCCATAACAATAAGAAATACGTATATTTGTGACGGGTTTGAGGTTTTTCAATCAAAATGTCCACTGTTCCTCATGTAGTTAGGAGATCAGACCATATATGCCAGAAATAAAACAAGTGCATTGTATATACTTATGGATTAAAATAAAATGCTGAAAACGTCATTTTCCATCTTAATATCACGTGACAGGGTTGAGTTGTTAAGCTTGACAGAACTCTCCCTAACTATAATATGTCTCAAAAACATATGAATAAAAAGTATAAAACTACTAACCATTTTCTGCACCTCAATTGAAGAGCCCTGAATGATTACATTCTGGTAAATAATGTCACACATGAGCAGAGTCTAAATTATTACGGGTGTAGAATGATTAGTGTGACAGGGTTGAGTTCAGACTGAGGGACGAAACTTTAAGACTTTAGAACTTAGTTTTTTATTAAATTTATATATTAAAGTTTTTTTGAGAAAAAAATATTTTAAATAAATGCTTACATTATTGCCAAAAATCATAGACACTATGTTCATTTTGTTAATAATTTAAGTACATGCTCAGAGAAGTGCCTCAGGGACATGACAAAATGCTTGGTTTAAGATAAATATCATTTATGCAAAAAAAAAAAAAAAAATTCAAATGCAATAATTATTTTTATTCGTAATAATGGGCATACCAAAGTATTGTGAAAAGCAAATAATTTTGGTGAACCACCACTTTAGAAACTCTAGGGGACTGAAATATTTCTGAATCCCATAATGACCCAAATTCACTCTTCACTGAGACTGAGATTACAGTACAGCTAACCTCTTCCATTTTGAATGAAACAATCAGAAAAGTATTGAACAATTCTCTGTTTTGTCCTGATCTTGTGCTTCTGTGTGTGTAGTGTCTCTCTCAACAGAGGCTGTTAACCTGGTTGTCTGTACTGGAGTATGTGGAGGTTTTCACTGAGATGGGGGCAGCCAAGTTGTGGGGAGAAGCTGGGCGCTGGCTAGTTATTTTGCTCATTCAGATTGCCAAGTAAGGACCCTGTTTCAGAGGCATTATACTTAAGGGTAGAAAACATTATCATCATTTGCACATCCTCATGTTGTTTCAAACTTGTATGACTTTCTTTTGTGGGACATAAAAGAAATTTAAGTTGTTGTTTACCAAATATCTTCCCCTCTGCTGTAGCTCTTACTGATGACACAATTGTCATGTTCAGTTAAACTAACAGTTCATGTGATAATCATTGCTGTGTTCAAATTTCTGGCCTCCTATTTCTCCATTCTCTGGTGTGTTTTACAGAGCGATCCTGCGTTGTCTCCTGCTTTTCTGGTACAAATCAGGCATCCAGACATCACCACCTATAATTCCTCTGGATAGAGATTCTCAGCTTGGTAGTCAAGGTGAGATGTCATAGACAAGAACCACAAATTTATTAATATTTCAAAAGAGGTTTGCAAAAATAACTAGAAAACACACAGTGGAATGTTAACGTTGAGTCTTGAATTTTTTTTTTTTGCAAGAGCAAATGCAAATATTTGTACAGAGGCAATACATTTTTCATTTTTCTCTCCCCAACCAACCTAGAACAGCCTGAATCTACACACACACACACACACACACACACACAGTTGAAGTCAAAAGTTTACATACACCTTTCAGATTCTGCAAAATGTGAAATATATTTCCAAAATAAGACGGATGATATAAAATGCATGATATTTTCATTTAGTATTGACCTGAATAAGATATTTAACATAAAATAAGTTTACATATAGTCTTTTTTTATATAGAAAATAATCATTAAATTTATAAAAAATGGCCCCTTTCAAAAGTTTACATACTCTAGATTCTTAATACTGTGTTGTTACCTGAATGATCCACAGCAATTTTTTTTTTTTTTTTTAAGTGATAGTTGTTCATGAGTCCCTTGCTTGTTCTGAACAGTTAAACTGCCCGCTATTCTTCAGAAAAGTCTATCAGGTCTCACAAATTCTTTGGTTTTTCAGCATTTTTGTGTATTTGAACCCTTTACAATAATGAATTTAAGATTTTGAGATCCATCTTTTCACACTGAGGACAACTGAGGGACTCATGCAACTATTACAGAAGGTTCAAACACTCACTGATGCTTCAGAAGAAAACATGATGCAATCACTTTTTGAATTTGAAGATCAGGGTAAATTTAACTTATTTTGTCTTCTGGGGAACATGTAGGTTTCTTCTGTAGCTTCTGAAGGGCAGTGCTAAATTAAAAAAAAATTATGATATTTAGGCAAAATCAGAAAAATGTACACATCCTCATTCCGTTCACACCCTCTGGCTCTTAATGCATCGTTTTTATTTATAAAGCTTCAGTAAGCGTTTGAATCTTCTGTAATAGTTGCATATGAGTCCCTCAGTTGTCCTCAGTGTGAAAAGATAGATCTCAAAATCATATAGTCATATTGTTTGAAAGGGTTCAAATGCACAGAAATGCTGAAAAACCAAATGATCTGTGGGACCTGAAGGACTTTTATAAAGAACAGCGGGGAGTTTAACTGTTCAGGACAAAAAAGGGACTCATGAACAACTATCACTAAAAATAAAAACACAGCTGTGGATCATTCAGGTAACAACACGGTATTAAGAATCAAGCGTATGTAAGCTTTTTGGGGAGTCCCAATGTCCCACTGAAGTCCCACTGAAGTCCACTTTATAGAAAAAATGAAGTCACTCATATCACCTTTACTGATCTTGGCTACTAAGTGTTCCTTTAGCTCAAACAGTAAAGCACAGTGCTAACAAGGCCAAGGTCATGGGGTTTGTTTCCCAAATAATGCAAGAAGTGATAAAATGTATACCTTCAATGCAATGGAAGTCACTTTGAAAAGTCTGCCAAATGCATAAAGGGAACTTATACTAGCACAAAGGTTGCACACTCAGAAGTCAAAGTTAATGTATTGCTATTTTGCCACTGCGTGACAAGAAACAAAATGAACCAAAGTGTCTCTGGAAACCACCATTCAGGACATTTAGCACAGTCACAACAAACAATTAACGCACAGCAGTAACTACAAAAACACTCCCAGTGCTGACAATAAATAATCAGTGTGTGAGACAATAAGTACAGTGTATGGCCTGCGAAGATAAGCTGTGATTGTGTAGTTAATTTGAGCCTGAGCACGTCGAGCTTCTGCGACGTGGCCTTGAGCGTAATACTAGGAGACTCAAAAGGAACTGTCTGTTCCTTCAGTCAATGCGCTGTGGGTACTTTATGACGAAAAGTGATTTCCTTTACACCATTCATACAAAGATCTCCCTGCACAGCGAACAATACAGAAGAAGATGAGGAGGACACTTCTTTTGTGGGCCAGCGTTCAGGAAGAGTGGTGAGACCACTAGGAAGCGGTAAGACCTGACAATACAACCCAGTGTTTCACAAAGGTGTCAATGGAAGTTGTATAGTGAACTTATTTTTTTTTTTTTAGCACCATCATTGCAGTCTCGCCTTTGGGCTCTCCCTCTAAAAAACAAAAGTAGGAATCGAGAAGAAGAGATGCACTCAAGCCCCACACCTCTGGGTCTGCAGGAAACCATCGCAGAATCCCTGTACATCGCAAGACCACTTGTTCATTGTATCCTTTCTGCTGATTCTCTTTTATGACAATTTTCACAACACTATCATTGTAATATTATCCCAGGATTGACATAAATAATTCATTTATTCCCAAGGGTGTAGGAACAATCTGAAAACTGGGGTGCAAGTGGTTTAGTCCACTGCTGATGCTTAGTTTTTGAGTGTCGTTTTATGTCAAACTAACTCTTAAAAATCAAATTAAATACAGTGATTATAAAAAAAAAAAAGGATGCTCTAATGCAGTGGTTCTCAATCATTTTGTCTCCAAGGCCTCCTATTGTCCAAAATGATATCTGAAGGTTAACGCTCCTAGTTTCTGAAGATAAATTAGGATTCCAGAAGTTTTATGAGCTGAATGTTTTTCAAGGTTCCCACTCTTCTTAACCAATTAATTTATATGGCCTCTTCAATCATGATTTACTAAATAAGGATTAAGGATAAGGGTTTTTGGTTTTTGAGTTTTGTATTTATGCCAAAATGTTTGTTCATTGTAAAATCCCCTTGAAGTTTTAAGATTTCATTAATTTATATGACCTTTCCTTGTCTATAAATCAATCAAAAATTTGTCTACCTCATACAGTCTATCTAGCTTTTCCAAGACAGTTGTTGAGAGCGTAAATTAATATAAGATATACCCTGATTTCTGGTTTTAGCTTATTTTGATGCCTATTTTGTATTATTATAAATCAATGTCGTCTGGAGGCCTTCATAGAAGTTAGCTTGATTCCCATTTAATAGGGTCTAGTATGAATGTTCTGATCTGAAATTAAATCTCCAACTAATGTAATACATTTTTCGTCACTTCAGTTTTTTTTTTTTTTAATTCAGTAATTTTGTTTTGATTTCTGATTTTAAAAGAATTGGTGAAATTTACAATAATATAATAATTTAAAATAATATTTTTTTAAATAAAATGTAAAGCCTTTAAAGGTACATCTAAAAGCGCTTTACACAGAAAAAAGGTAAAACATACAAATGACAAATAAAGTAATGGAAATAATAACAATTTAAAAAAGTAAAGTAAACATCATCCATATGACACAAAGAAATCACTTAATCTTTTCTTAAAAAAACATGGTTTAAGATATTTATTAATCTTCGTTGTTTATTCATGTTAGTTCAGAATGCATTAACTAACACAACTTGTGATTTTAATATTGCAGTACTAAATGTTGAAATTAGCAAGTAAGATTAATAAATGCTGTGGAAGTATTGTTCATTTAGTTCATGTTAACTAATGAAACCTTATTGTGATTATTTTAGAGAATATAACTCAATTTGGCAAATACTTTTTTTTCTTGTTTTTGTAGTTAATCGTTGAAGTTTATTTATGTTTAATGGAAAAAAAAAACAAGATTAATGCAGTGATGATTAAATAGTTTTAATATTTTGACAGTTTGCCATCCATCATCCTTAACATTTGTAAGTGGCCAGTCTTGGGATTTGTGGCAAACGTTCCTGGAAACCCTGGATCATCTCTGGTCTCTTAGAGATAACCAGGTACAGAGTGCTTTGCATCTCTCTCACTCTCGCTGTCTGTCTCTGAAGGTTTAAAAAAGTTCAGTCTGATGCTGTTTTCTATCCAGTTTCAGTTTGCTACGTGACATGAAGACGCTGAACCGCAGAGAGAGAGCTGAGATGAGAAGACGGGCCTTCCTGCTCTGCTATTACCTACTCCGCTCCCCCTTCTATGACCGATACTCAGAGTCAGTGTCTCCTTTATTGCATCTGTTGCATTAGTGTCCCACTTTTAGTAATGTTTTATTCAAATATTTCAATGTTCTTAATCTCAGCCCATCCAAGATGGAGATGTTTGTTTCTTAATGAGAACAGATTTGGAGAAATGTAGCCTTACATCACTTGCACAGCACTGGATCCTCTGCGGTGAATGGGTGCCGTCAGAATAAGAGTCCAAACAGCTGATAAAAACATCACAGTAATACACAAGTAATCCGCACTACATTCTTAAAAATAAAGGTGCTTTAAAAGGTTCTTCACAGCGATGCCATAGAAGAACCATTTTTGGTTCCACAAAGAACCATTCAGTCAAAGGTTCTTTAAAGAGCCATCTCTTTCTTACCTTTTTATAATCTGAAGAACCTTCTTTTGCCAAAATTACCTTTTGTGAAACAGAAAGGTTCTTCAGATGTTAAAGGTTCTTTATTAATAATAATAATAATAATAATTCATTACATTTATATAGCGCTTTTCTAGACACTCAAAGCGCTTTACAGTGTCAGGGGTATCTCCTCATCCACCACCAGTGTGCAGCATCCACCTGGATGATGCGACGGCAGCCATAGTGCGCCAGAACGCCCACCACACACCAGCTTACTGGTGGACAGGAGACAGAGTGATGGAGCCAATTGGAATATGGGGATGATTCAGAGGCCATGATGGTTAGAGGGCAATGGGCAAATTTGGCCAGGATGCCGAGGTCACACCTCTACTCTTTTCGAAAGACATCCTGGGATTTTTAATGACCACAGAGAGTCAGGACCTCGGTTTAACGTCTCATCCGAAAGACGGTGCTTTTTGGCAGTATAGTGTCCCCGTCACTATACTGGGGTGCTAGGACCCACACAGACCACAGGGTGAGCACCCCCTGCTGGCCTCACTAGCACCTCTTCCGGCAGCAACCTAGTTTTCCCAGGAGGTCTCCCATCCAGGTACTGACCAGGCTCAACCCTGCTTAGCTTCAGTGGGCGACCAAGCTTGGGCTACAGGGTGATATGGCTGCCGTATAATATATAAATTTATTGAACCGTTTAGACAAAAAAGGTTCTTCTATGGCATCATAAAGCACCTTCATTTTTAAGAGTGTACACCAGTCCATCAATTAACGTCTCGTGAAGTGAAAAGCTGCAAGACTTTTGTAGCGTAAAACCTTTGCTGTCATCTAAAATACGAGTCCTCTATCCATAATTTTGATTCCTCTAGTGAAAATGTTGTCTTGTCTGAATCGGGAGAGAAATGTACACAGATCAAGCACCTTAAAGGAGAAGTTCACTTCAAAACCAAAAATTCACAGATAATTTAATAACCCCTTTGTTATCCAAGATGTTCATGTCTTTCTTTCTTTCTTCAGTCGTAAATAAATAGTTTTTTGAGAGAATTTCTCTCCATATAGTGGACTTCAATGGTGCCTGAGAGTTTGAACTTCCAAAATGCAGTTTAAATGCAGCTTCAAAGGCCTCTAAACCATCTATTAAAAAAAAATACAATTTATATACTTTTTAACCTCAAATGCTTGTCTTGTCTAACTTCAAAGGGCTTTAAACAATCCCAGCCGGTCTTACCTAGCAAAACGATTGGTTATTTTCGAGAAAAAAAAAAATTACAATTTATATACTTTTTAACCTTAAATGCTCATCTTGTCTAGCGCTGTGTAAACTCAGTGTATTCTGGTTCAAGACAATTAGGGTATGTCGATAATCTCCCATTTCATTTTGTCCTCCAACTTCAAAATCATCCTACATCGCTGTAGAAGTACCGACCCAGTGTTTACAAAGTGAACGCGCAAGGAGGATCAAACACCCTTTACAAAAAAGGTAAAACAGTGATGTAGGACGATTTTGAAAATGAGATGAGAGGTTTTTTTAGAAATGAACCGATAGTTTCGCTAGATAAGACCCTTCTTCCTCGGTTGGGATTGTTTAAAGCCCTTTGAAGCTGCATTAAAACTGCATTTTGGAAGTTCAAACTCGTGGGCACCATAGAAGTCCACTATACTGAGAGAAATCCTGAAATGTTTTCCTCAGAAAACATAATTTGTTTTTGACTGAAGAAAGAAAGACATGAACATCTTGGATGACAAGGGGGTGAGTAAATTATCTGTACATTTTTGTTCTGAAAGTGAACAAATATGTTGGTGGATTTTGATGAGAGAGGACATCAGGGGATAAACTTTTTTTTTTTACCGGAGGAATTATGGGTCATGTTGTTTTTAAGATGGAATCAAGTTTGAAGTTTTTCACTTTACAAGATGTTAATTAATGGGATGGATTGGTGTGGATTACTTGTGGATTGTGATGTTTTTATCAGATGTTTGGACTCTCATTCGGACGGCACCCATTCGCTGCAGAGGATCCATTGGTGAGGAAGTGATGGAAAGCTAAATTTCAACAAAGAAACAACCTCACCTAATCAGTTTCAATTTGCACCTGCCAGACAATAAAACTGGCGCAATATAATAAAATCCAATATAGGCTTAGCAGCCACTTATCCACTCCTTGGCAGCATCACAGGCTGCGTCACACAGCTATATTTTCTTGAGAAAATATAAAAATTGAGTTTAACAGCTGATCTATTTAGATTTCACAATGCGCACTTTTACTGCGTAATGGTGCTTTTTGTTCCCTGATCTAATGTCTCTTTTACACTCACAGGACAAAGATCCTCTTCCTCCTTCGCTTCTTGGCAGATTATGTTCCTGGAGTCGGTTTGGTTGCGCGTAAGTGCCGTATCCGTCTCACCCAACGGGATGTTCAACGCTGTCACACTAAAAGCTTTAGGAAAGCTTAGAGATATGTGCTGACTGGATTTCTTTTTCTGTCCTCTCAGGTCCGCTGATGGAGTACTTGCCCATTTGGCAGAAGATCTACTTTTATAACTGGGGCTGACGTCAAAGTGAATCTTTCACAGGTCAGCGCCGCCAAAATGTTAGTAGAATGAGCGGAAGCCATTTAGAGGACGCGACTGCGTAACGCGAGGACTCAAATCACACCTGTGCCAGAACATTACCACATTTATTGAGGAGTTTTGCAGTCAGGTAGTTACAGGTACACTGCTGGCATGTGAAAATGATTTCTTTCTATTTTAGCTTTCACAATTGTATGCATCTGAGCCTTTTTCTGACGCATCTTTTGCACTTTTTTATCGAGCGACTTTTGGCCAAACTTCAAGCTCTGCTATCCCATGATCTATCCCTCAACACGAATGCCTTCCTTTTAATTTAGATGTTTATTTCCGAGGAGGATAGTTTTATTGAACACAATAATTGACTAGCTGAAATGAAGTCAATTAGACAGATGTTTGTTCTGTTTTGTCAAGTTTTGTGCCACGAATGAGACGAAGCCGAATGTGATACTTTTAATTGTAGCTACAATTGCTCATTAAACGGAATGATGCATCAAATATAAAGGTCCCCCGTCGTTTCACAGGACTCCAATGAGACTTTTGTACTTAAACCAGCATTATGAGCCTGTTTTTTCACTGTGTGAAATAGACTCCTTCAAGTCTCTGTTTTAAAACCCAGCTTTATTTTGATTGAAAGACCTGAAGCAAAAATGAAAAGCATGACTGTTTTGAAATGCTGAAAGTGTGAAATTGGATAATTGGTTTTGTATATATCTCTATGCATTTAATAAATCTTTAAATAATAAGAGTTCTCATGCCTCAAGTGTTTTTCGTCAGAGAGCAGAATTTATAATGCTGTTAAGAGCTGCTCGTGCACACATGGACCATAACTCAAGGTCTGATCTCACAATATTTTCGTTCAGCTTTTCAAATCAATGTTTGAATTAAACATAAATGTGATGTATGTCCTCCAGATTCCCTCCTCGCTGTGCTGTACTTTATACACTCATGAAAAAAAGCTGTGAACTACAGTATCAGCAATGCTGAAGATGATAAACTCCTTCCTAAAGAAAGGCAAAAAAAAGAGGAACAGCCAAGCTATCCGTTATAAATCCCTGTGAGGTTAAAAGATATCTCTCTTGAATTGTGCCTCTAGATATTCACTGACTCCTTGTTGCAATCCATCTATCTCTTTTGCTATTTTCAGTTCAGGCCGAGTTCATATATTGTGGGATCCGCCAGTGCTTTTGCAAGATTACACATAACACAGTCATGTAATGTGTCTAACCATGATATAATGCAATTAGTTTAATAAATTCAAAAGACTTTTCACCACTAGCAAATTACCTTCCATGTTGGAAAGGGATCAATATCTAAATCAATTCAAAAACAATTAAAACCTTTATAGAGTTCATTAATCACGCCTAGAATTGATTTCCAGATAAAATGCATTTGCTTTTGTGGTGTTCCTCAAATTATTTTATCGGCACAAATAAATAGATGTAAAGTAACACATGGGCTTTGTCAGGTATATATTAGAGATGCATTGCTGAATGAGCCAAAAACATTGTATCTATCTTCTATCTATCTATCTATACACAGACACACACACACACACATATGTAACCCTGGACCACAAATCCAGTCTTAAGTCGCTGGGGTATATTTGTAGCAATAGCCAAAAATACATTGTATGGGTCAAAATTATTGATTTTTCTTTTATGTCAAAAATCATTAGGAAATTAAGTAAAGATCATGTTCCATGAAGATTTTTTGTAAAATTCCTACTGTAAACCTATTAAAATGTATTTTTTGATTAGTAATATGCATTGTTAAGAACTTAATTTGGACAACTTTAAAGGTGATTTTCTCAGTATTTTGATTTTTTTGCACCCTCAGATTCCAGATTTTCAAATAGTTGTATCTCGGCCAAATATTGTCCTATCCTAACAAGCTATACATCAATAGAAAGCTTATTTATTGAGCTTTGATGTGATGTATATATCTCAGTTTTGTCAAATTTAACCTTATGACTGGTTTTGTGGTCCAGGGTCACATATATATACAGTCAAGCCCAAAATTATTCATCCCCCTGGCAAATTCTGACTTAAAGTTACTTTTATTCAACCAGCTAGTTTTTTTGGACTGGAAATGACACAGACTTCTCCAAAAGATAATAAGACGATGTACAAGAGGCATCATTGTGGAAAAAATATATATATATTTCTCAGCTTTTATTTACATTTGAACAAAAAGTGGCATGTCCAAAATTATTAATACCCTTCTCAATAATCAATAGATTTTTTTTGGGCTATTACAGCAATGGTCTGCGTCTGTGGAACCCAGCGGTGTGCAGTGTCTGTTGGACTGTCTGCCTTGAGATGTTGCCACCAGCAGAGCCCAGATTCATCAGGATGGCCTTGGTGGTGATCCTTGGATTCTCTTTTACCTCTCTGACTATCCTCCTGGCCAGCACAGGAGTCACTTTTGGCTTCCGACCATGTCCTCTGAGATTTTTCACAGTGCAGAAGTCTTGTATTTTTTAATAATACTTTGCACTGTAGCCACTGGAACTTCTAAACATTTAGATATGGTCTTATCGCCCTTTCCTGACTTGTGAGCAGCCACAATGTGCAGCCGCGGGTCCTCAATGAGCTCCTTTGTCTTAGACATGACTGTCCACAAACCAACAGCAGAGAGCTTCTGTTTTTCACCTGTCGAGAACAGCTTGGACTATTTGGAATGGTATAGAACTTTGGATTTTCCCATAGACTGTGACAGTTTGCAAAGGGTATGAATAATTTTGGACATGCCACTTTTTGTTCAAATGTAAATAAAAGTTGAGCAATATTTTTTCCACAGTGATGCCAGTGGGCTTGACTGTATATATATATATATATATATATATATATATATATATATATATATATATATATATATATATATATATATATATATGGGTCAAAGACGTTAAAATGTCCAAGTCAAAAGTAATTTACAAAAGTGATTTTATGTCCATAGAAAGCACATTAAATGTACTTTTAAGGTTTCAAATATGTTTTTGGAGAATAAAATGTCCAAATTTGGTTGAAATAATGTTACATTGTTATTCAATGTAACACAATATTCATGTAAAAATCCAAACAACTATCTATCTTCATTTGTAAAGCTCTAAGAGCTTACTGACTGATGTTTTAGTGCACTTCCTGCAAAAATTGAAAAAAATAAAGGGTCTCAATTAAATATGTACAGTTTCACATGATTAGTGCAAATTGTCACATCACACCTTGAGAAGTTGATGGCTGCATCAAAGATCCAAAACAAAAGGCTAGTAAAGTATGTTAACATAAAGATATGACAAAGATTTTTGGTACATTATTTTTAAGGTGTGTAGTACTATATGAATTCACATATATTAAGTTTTGTTGAGTGTTGTCATGGAAGGAATATACATGTTGAAGGTCACAATAGTGACAGGTGGGATAACAGTGAAGGTATAATATAAATCAAATTGCAGTTGTCAGTGAAAATTACACTAAAATGTTGCAATGACAAAATATTGCACTAAATTAAAAATTCAAATGTTACAAAAAAGTACAATATTGATGTTGCAGTACTTGTAGCACTAATATAAAAATGTTATGTTATTTACAAAAAAGTAACAATTTTGAAATATGTTGATGCTTGTATTTTATTGTATTTTATCCTATTGTGTTCCTTCCTATCAGTGTTGTATAATGTTTTTTTAATGCATAATAGTAAACCTAGAATGTTTAGAATAGAAAGAGTTTAACATAGATGGCCTAAGATATATATATATATATATATATATATATATATATATATATATATATATATAAAAAATTGATTGCAGAAATTATTCAGAATTCATTGAGTATACACATTACCGGTCACAGCTGTGACTGACCATAAAACACAATTGTACACTTTTCCAAAAAAAATAAATAAATAAATAAATAGTTATTGATTATTTTAAATGGTTATTAATGACACATTATTTGGATGTTTTCATGTCTGGGAAAAATATGGGATTAAACGGGTTAAATATGAAATGTATATAAAAACGCTTTAAAATATTATCATTTCATTTTATTTCTGGTTCATATTTCATTCATTCAAAAAATAAATAAATAAAAGTGGCCTATTTGGCTTTTTACACTATAAACTATCAAAATATTAATTTTAAGGGGAGACACTGCAGGCAAAAACACTGTTTTTTCATGTACCTGTCAAGTTTGAGATTTTGAGCTTTTTGGTTTTTCATAAAGTGTTTTTTCAGACTAATGGAGAAAAAAAAACATCCAAAAGACACTGAGTGTTTCTTTTATAGCACTTTATCTATTTGTTTCAATAGATTTCAATTACAATACATAATTTTATCTCCACTTCAGTAGCACACCAAACTTTACATTTGTATTCCTGTCTATATCCTGAAGGTTTTTACAGAGGGATTTGTTCATATTTGCTTGATTTTATACAACATTTGATTCCCCAAAAAACTGTAAAAAACTAAATTGTTTTGTGCCCATTCTAAGTATTTCTGAATTTATGGAGTGACAAAATGAGATACCCAAAATTCCCTCTTTAAAACATTTAACTCTAATATGTAAAATAAAATAAAATAAATAAACAAGAATTTTGAAAATGACTTCATCCAGTGTTTAGATTTTTGTACTAGAAATGTATGCAAATTAGCACATATTTCATTAAATAATGCCTCATTTGCATATTAAAACATAACATTTAAAAAAAACTTGTAATACAAAAAATGTATTCGATTATCGATGTAATCAATCAACTAAGTAAGGTGACACTATTAGTTATTTTTTTCCCTTTTCACCTGCAGTGTCTCACCCTAACATTTCGACGTTATACCATTATAACATTACTTATCTATCCTTTAGAAAATCACATTTAATGTATGCTTTATTAATGGTTTGCTTTATTATTTTTAAATGGTTTTAGTGACATCGAGATGTTCTGTACAGCAGCCATGTAAAACTCTAGTTATGGGCGGAGCCAGAGATATTAAACATGCGGAGTTGTTTTGTCTGTTACAGTACGTGCTTGTACGAGCTCTGATGTCACAGTAAGTACATTACTTTAACCTTTCATATTAAAATTCAGGTTTTAAAACAAGAACAAGCTATTTTGGTTTAGTAAATAAAAATGAAAATGTCTTTTTGAATGCTTGCGTCGTCCTTACGTTATTTCGAGTTACTGCGTCGACGTTAGCAGAGCAAAACTTTTTGAGGTAACGTTAAATTTGTTCTTTTTTTATATTTATTACACATATTGGTAACTTTTCGCTGTGCTAAAAGGTGTTCTTCAGGTCTATATCTGTTATTGAAATCAGTTTCTCCTCAGACAAGTTTTAACATGTTGTGTTTCTTCTGTTCGTTAGCATCGTTTAGTGTAAGATATTTATTTGTGGGGTAATATTTCAACTTTCACCTGAATATAGAAATGAAACCGGGAATGTGGTTTCGTGGTGGGTCATTTTGTGGTTTCCGCTGATTATTTGCTTCATCCTGCTTCTGTCATGACAGCACACACACTTTATGTTGACTTACACATAAACCAGCACAAACCACACTCTGAAATCTGTATCTAGGCCATTATAATGCTTTATAGTTATGGGAACCACATGCATGCATGACAAATTCTAATACGTTACATATCTATAACAATACTAGTGTTATTAATATACTGTACGGTATATGGAGACCTATGCACATATAGAGTATAGTGCATTAAAACAGATCATTGCATTTGTGTGTCATTATTGTGTGTTATGGATACATTACAAATCAGCTATACAGGTGTAATCATAAATATCATTTTAAAATTTCATTATACACAGCCATAATGTACTTCAAATGCTATTATACAGTTATTTATGAGAATAAATAATTTTTTTGCAAGGCTTTATGAATAACATTTGAATGCATTAGAAATATAGGCTTCACAGAAAATGTTTGCATGTTTTTCTCCTGACAGTATAAGAGCACAGTCTAGCCATTATGAAAATGTGGTTACATTTTATTTTATACAGTCCTTGTAAAACACAAATAAGTACTAATAAGTAATACAATGTGTACTTACTATAAAGTTGGGTTTAGGGTTTGTTGTTTGTAATTATGAAATACTGTTATTTACTACAGTAAGTACTCTGTCAGTCAAAAGTTAGAAAACAGTTCTTGCAAATTGCAGTAAAATTTAAAAATATTACTTTTATTATTTGGTGTTTTGATCAAACAACTTTAGCCTTGGTGAGCATAAGAAACTTCTTGCAAAAACAAAAAAAATATTTTGACTGTTAGTGTACATGTAGCATGTAAAACATATAAAAGTGTTCTTATATCACTGAGGTATTATTGTACTTTTTATTTGTAGTTTACCTAACCATAATTCATTTGAATTAAGGTTTAGGTCATTTTGTTTGTGTGTTTTTGTCAGTTCAGTTTTGTTCTGTCTACATAGCTTTTGTTCATTTTTATTTCAGATTTGGTTGTTTTATACATAATGATAAACTAATGAAGATGAGAATTAATGCAACTAGCTGAAATAAGTTTTTCATATTTGATCTATTTCAGTTATAGTTTATATTTCATTAAAAAAAAAAAAAACGTTTTATGGTTTAATTAACTGTAATATCCCTGAACTTTAGTGTCTGTCTGAGTGATTTTTTTAAATCTAATTTTTACATGTTTAATGAGAAATAATGAAATTAGCTGTAATAAGTTTTTCATATTTGATCTATTTTAGTTATAGTTTATATTTAATTTTAAAAAATGATTTATGGTTTAATTAACTGTAATATCCCTGAACCTTAGTGGCAGTCTTAAGTGAAAAAAAAACAGCTTTTTTTCTCATTTTTACATGTTTAATGAGAAATAATGCAAATAGCTGAAAGTAAGTTTTTTATATTTGATCCATTTCAGTTATAGTTTATATTTAATATATAAAAAAAGTTAACTTATATTTCCCTGAACATTACTGGCTGTCTGAGTAAATTTTTTTCTTTTTTTCAAATTTTTACATGTTTAATGAAAAAATAATGCAAAAAATAAGTTTTTCATATTTGATCTATTTCAGTTATAGTTTATATTTCATTTTAAAAAATGGTTTATCATTTAATTAACTGTAATATCCCTGAAAATCAGTAGCTGTCAGAGTGGGAAAATATATATGTTAGTTTTTTTTTTCTCATTTTTACATGTTTAATTACAAATTATATTAGCATATATATCAGCATAATTTAAATTAATTAGAACCATCTGTACAAAGGAGATGATTAATGTAACAGATTTACTTATTTTATTACTAATCATGATCTGTTTATAACAGTTGATAATCTGTCTTATTTTTCACATCATTCTCACATGATTTATTGACATCTATAATAGAATAAAAAATCTCAAAGTGGTTTCAGACATTTGGACCTCCCTATATATTGTAAAATTAATGTTGTGGACCCAAAAAATATGGCAGTTGTGGCAAAAAAAAAAAAAGTGTTGATTTGTTGCAAATTATGCAGGTTTATTTTAGTATCATTGAGATATTATTGTTGAATTAGTTATGTTTCTCATTTTCAAATATATTTTAATTAAAGTTTAAGTAATTTTGTTGTGCGTTTTTGTCAGTTTATTAGGGTTTTGTTTTGTCTACATAGCTTTCATTCAAAAAATGTTAGTTTTTTCTCATTTTTACATGTTTAATAAGAAATAATGCAACTAGCTAAAAAAAGTTTTTCATATTTGGTCTATTTCAGTTATAGTTTATATTTCATTTTAAAAAATTGTTTATGGTTTAATTACCTGTAATGTCCCTGAACATTAGTGGCTGTCTGGGTGAAAAAAATGTTTGTTTGTTTTTTCGTAATTTTTATGTTTAATGAGAAAAAAAATGCAATTAGCTGAAATAAGTTTTTAATATTTTATCTATTTTAGTTAAATTTTATATTTCATTTAAAAAAAAATTATGGTTTAATTACCTGTAATATCCCTGAACATTAGTGTATTTAATGAAAAAAAAAAGTTTTTTTTTTCTTTCTATTTTTTACATGTTTAATGAGAAATAATGCAACTAGCTAAAAAAAAGTTTTTCATATTTTATCTATTTCAGTTATAGTTTATATTTCATTAAAAAAAATGTTTTATGGTTTAATTACCTGTAATGTCCCTGAACATTAGTGGCTGTCTGAGTGAAAAAAATGTTTGTTTGTTTTTTCGTAATTTTTATGTTTAATGAGAAAAAAAATGCAATTAGCTGAAATAAGTTTTTAATATTTTATCTATTTTAGTTAAATTTTATATTTCATTTAAAAAAAAAGTATGGTTTAATTACCTGTAATATCCCTGAACATTAGTGTATTTAATGAAAAAAAAAAGTTTTTTTTTTCTTTCTATTTTTTACATGTTTAATGAGAAATAATGCAACTAGCTAAAAAAAAGTTTTTCATATTTTATCTATTTCAGTTATAGTTTATATTTCATTTAAAAAAATGGTTTATCATTTAATTAACTGTAATATCCCTGAAAATCAGTAGCTGTCAGAGTGGGAAAATATATATGTTAGTTTTTTTTTTTCTCATTTTTACATGTTTAATTACAAATTATATTAGCATATATATCAGCATAATTTAAATTAATTAGAACCATCTGTACAAAGGAGATGATTAATGTAACAAATTTACTTATTTTATTACTAATCATGATCTGTTTATAACAGTTGATAATCTGTCTTATTTTTCACATCATTCTCACATGATTTATTGACATCTATAATAGAATAAAAAATCTCAAAGTGGTTTCAGACATTTGGACTTCCCTATATATTGTAAAAAGAATGTTGTGGACCCAAAAAATATGGCAGTTGTGGCAAAAAAAAAGTGTTGATTTGTTGCAAATTATGCAGGTTTATTTTAGTATCATTGAGATATTATTGTTGAATTAGTTATGTTTCTCATTTACATTTTCAAATATATTTTAATTAAAGTTTAAGTAATTTTGTTGTGCGTTTTTGTCAGTTTATTAGGGTTTTGTTTTGTCTACATAGCTTTCGTTCAAAAAATGTTAGTTTTTTTCTCATTTTTACATGTTTAATAAGAAATAATGCAACTAGCTAAAAAAAGTTTTTCATATTTGGTCTATTTCAGTTATAGTTTATATTTCATTTTAAAAAATTGTTTATGGTTTAATTACCTGTAATGTCCCTGAACATTAGTGGCTGTCTGAGTGAAAAAAATGTTTGTTTGTTTTTTCGTAATTTTTATGTTTAATGAGAAAAAAAAATGCAATTAGCTGAAATAAGTTTTTAATATTTTATCTATTTTAGTTAAATTTTATATTTCATTTAAAAAAATTTATGGTTTAATTACCTGTAATATCCCTGAACATTAGTGGCTGTCTTTAATAAAAAAAAAAAAAGTTTTTTTTTTTTTTCTATTTTTTACATGTTTAATGAGAAATAATGCAACTAGCTAAAAAAAAAAGGTTTTCATATTTTGTCTATTTCAGTTATAGTTTATATTTCATTTTAAAAAATTGTTTATGGTTTAATTAACTGGAATATCCCTGAACATTAGTGGCTGTCTGAGTGAAAAAAATGTTTGTTTGTTTTTTCGAAATTTTTATGTTTAATGAGAAAAAAAATGCAATTAGCTGAAATAAGTTTTTAATATTTTATCTATTTTAGTTATAGTTTATATTTCATTTTAAAAAATTGTTTATGGTTTAATTAACTGGAATATCCCTGAACATTAGTGGCTGTGTGAATTTGTTTTTTGTTTTTTGTTTTTCTAATTTTTCCATGTGTAATGAAAAATAATGCAAGAAATATGTTTTTCATATTTTATCTATTTCAGTAATAGTTTATATTTCATTTAAAAAAATGTTTTATGGTTTAATTAACTGTAATATCCCTGAACATTAGTGGCTGTCAGAGTGGAAAAATATGTTTTTTTTTTTTCTCATTTTACATGTTTAATTACAAATTACAGCATATATATCAGCATAATTTAAATTAATTGGAACCATCTGATTAATGTCACAAATTTACTTATTTTATTGCTAATCATGATCTGTTCATAATAGTTGATAATCTGTCTTTATTTTTCACACCATTCTCACATGATTTATTGACATCTATAATAGAATAAAAAATCTCAAAGTGGTTTCAGACATTTGGACCACTATATATTGTAAAAAAAAAAACGTTGACCCCAAAAAAAGCAATTTGTTCTGTCTAGATGAACAGGGAATTGACTTGCACTTGTATTCTCTCTCTCACACACACAGAAGCTAGAAAATGAATGAGGATGTATATGAGGTCCCTGAGGGGACGGAGTATCGCTATCTAGTGCAGGACGAAGAAGAGGAACAGATACAGTATGTTCGTCGCCACTATGTCAGTCCATTCCTGGTGGTGTCACGAAGGTGCATGTTCTTCATCGCCTGCGGTGTGATCGCTCTCCTCACTCTAGCGGGATACCTGGCTTATGTGGCTGAGACTCCGCCTCCAGGGGTGGCAGAGGTGGGGACGGAGTGCGGTTGGCTGCGTGGGAGCTGGAAAGGCGGAGCTTATTCTTTCAAAGGCATTCCGTACGCTGTACCTCCAGTGGATGAACACCGCTGGCGGCCTCCGGTGGACCTAGCGGAGGCAGGACAGTGTTGGCAAGGCGTGTACGATGCGACACGATTCCGTAGCATCTGTGCACAGGTGCAGCCCCTCCGGAAAGACGGGCAGGTCATGGGACAGGAGGACTGTCTGCATCTCAGTGTGTGGACGCCGAGTCTACAGCCCGCCAAACCCTTACCGGTCATGGTGTGGATCCACGGAGGGTACCTCCACATGCTGAGTGGCCAAGAGAGAGGATACTCGCCCACCGAAGAGCTGGCGGCCCGCACACAAACAGTGTACGTCAGTCTGAATTACAGACTCAATGCTTTTGGCTTCATGGCTCTGGAGGTTCTCAGGGAAGGCTCTCCCACCAACTCCTCAGGTAAGACCCGTACCTGTCCGGTTCACTCAGGACTGCTGTCAATCTCGTTTGCTCTCTGATTGTCACCACAGCATATTGAAATTCATCAGACATCATGGCATTAACGTTCTGAACTGTGGTTCGCTTACTGGCGCCTTTCTGTTTGCTGTCAAAGGGAATTATGGCTTCATGGACCAGATCCAAGCACTTCAGTGGGTCCAGAGGAATATCCATAACTTCGGTGGCGATCCTGGAAGGGTTACCATATTTGGTCAAAGCTCAGGTACAACACAGAATGACATGGAAAAATATTTAAACACTAGATATGTCTAATAGTCATCACGTAAGTCGAGGTTTTTCTAACTTTTTTGATGCCAAGGACCAAAAAAAAAAATTCTATCCTTTTAGAGATGTGAACTTATAAGGTTTAAAGTTTGTAACAACTTAAAGGAGTAGTTCACTTTCAGAACAAAAAATGTACAGATAATGTACTCACCCCCTTGTCATCCAAGATGTTCATGTCTTTCTTTCTTTAGTCATAAAGAAATGATGTTTTTTGAGGAAAACATTTTAGGATTTCTCTCTTTATATAATGGATATCTATGGTACCCCTGAGTTTGAACTTCCAAATTGGAGTTTAAATGCAGCTTCAAAGGGCTCTAAATGATCCCAGCCGAGGAAGAAGTGTTTTATCTAGCAAAACACTCTGTTATTTTCTAAAAACATTTACAATTTATATACTTTTTAATCTCTAAACAGAGTACACACAGAGCTAGACAAGATGAGCATTCGAGGTTAAAAAGTATAATAATTGTAATTTTTTTTTAGAAAATAACCGATCGTTTTGCTAGATAAGACCCTTCTTTCCTCGGCTGTGGTCGTTTAGAGCCATTTGAAGCTGCGTTTTGGAAGTTCAAACTCAGGGCACCACAGAAGTCCATCATATGGAGAGAAATCCTAAAATGTTTTCCTCAAAAAACATAATTTCCTTACGACTGAAGAAAGAAAGACATGAACATCTTGGATGACAAGGGGGTGAGTACATTATCTGTAATTTTTTGTTCTGAAATTGAACTACTCCTTTAATTGAATATATGTTATATTAGTTTTAATGCAGTCTTTTTTAAGATTTTTTTTTTTACTTATAAATAAAATATTATCCAGAAAATATTTACTTTCTAATATGTTAGACGTTCTACTTACTTTCTAATAAATATTTTTATTAGAATAAGAACTCTAACAAAATATTAATTGTTTTTCACCCACTAGTAAAATGAATGCGTAAACCTGTAAATCTGCCCTGAAGTATAGCATCCTCAAGATTGGCCTTGGTATCACAGGTTTTGATATATGGTACTTCTTGTTGATCCACTACAATGTGAGACATAAAGAAAAGACTTAGTGGAATATATTGTGTAGTTTTCAATGCTTTAAAATAACTTCAATCCAAACAAATTACATTTATGACTTACAAATGATCACACTTGCAGCCTCACAGAGCCATAAATTCGGTGAGAGACTGAAAAGGGTCCCTAGGAACACTGTTGTAAGAAACATAGTCTGCAGACAAAAGGAGAAAAGTTCTTCACAATTACACTCAAGACTGCAAAGCTGAAATTTATGTTATTGGTTCCATGTTTCTGTAAAAGACTACTTGCTGAAAGCATATAGAGTAGTTAACATTTGAAGTAAATCAAAAAAGTCAATCAAAGTTGTCCTAAGACGAAGAACCGTTGTTTTGGTTTAAGAACAACTTTTGATGAAAGCGTTTGATCCACTTCAAATGTTGACTACTGTAGACTATGTAAATTTTAAAAATGTATTTTAATGGTACAATAACTCTTACATTTGTTTCTAGTCTTGTGTGTCTCTACTCTAAGTTGGCGAGCACTGTTGAGGCTTTTGGCTTCTGGTCTGAGAATAAAGTTCAGACATACTCACTCAGGACACTTATACTTACTCAGGAGCACAAGTGGAACGTAAAATGAGGAAGTATACTTGAACCAGAGCCAAAAATGTGTTCAGCTCCAGCTTGTGGAATAGAGTACTGTAGTGGGGATTTTTTTGGGCAGCCTATAGTTTATTTTACGCATTCCGCCTTGTCTCATTAGGCCCTGGACATCCGCTCCACATCCCCCACATTAAATGTTTTAGTGGGGTCAAGGCCTTTAATTGGAGTAAATAACTTCATAAATAAAATAGAACCAATAACAATATATTATTGAATATACTGCAAATGCAATTAGTACAATGTTAATATTGGATTTTGTCACACAGAAATGGACATTTGACAACAAAGCACTGATTTCTAGTAGGGCTGCACGATATTGGGAAAATATGCGATATGCAATATTGTGATAACGATATTTCTTGCGATATAACATTTGCCAAGAGAAATGCTTTTTTAAAATTATTATTATTATCTATTTTTAAAATCATTTACATATGTAATAATCATACTAAAATAAACAGGTAATAGATATTCGTCTGTTATCCGAATTAAATTTAATTTAAAAAAAAAAAAGAAGTTGCAAACATTTAGACTTTAAAACACTATGAATGACTTAAAACCTTGGCAGATTTTAGTAATGCACCGATCTTGATTCGTCATGGCCGATTCTGATTGCAGATATTTTACAAGCAAATGGGCTGATTCTGAAAGCCATTTTTTATGTATTTATTTTATGCCCTAAGCAAGGGACAAGAATGAATGAAAATATGAGTACATGAACAAGATGTTTATTTTCTCTATTATGGGTACAGCCATTTAAATTAGAGACAACCACTGCATTTAAAAAAAATCTACAGTATAAATAACAAAAAATAAACAACACAGTTTCTTAGTCGTGTAGACAATAAATGCAGCCATAATCAAAGTAGCTACTCTTTCAATATTCAAAGTGCAAATAGATACCAAATTTTTCAAACATGATACAGAGTTATAGACAACTACCAAAGTTATTATAGCCCACATATTAGATATTTTATGTAGACTAATTTGTGCACATTAAACATGGGGTATTAAAATTACTTTTGAATGAGCATGCGCATTTACTTTTGGTTTCGTTTTAACGACAGCAGCGCTGAGTGTCCATTCTACAATACAAGAGATTACTTTAACAAAGCCATTTGAAAGTGGGAGGACACAAACGGGATTTTGAAAAGCGTGTCCCCAAAGTGGAAATTACGCCCCTGTGTGAGTGCAACTCTGCCGCTGAGTTATCATTTGATGTGAACGTATGCCGCGTTGTACAGTACAGGAGGCGCCAGAATTGTATTTGACAGAATGTGCGCGCTGTAACACGAAATGTAGTATATTTCTTCAAAAGCAGATTGTGGAGACCTTTTAACTGTCCACAATAATAAATTGTCATATCATACACCTCTAATTGCAATGCAGTTTGTGCAGATCCGGAACAGAGGCTAGTTGAGAGAAAAAAAACGTCCGGTTCCTAGTTCAGCGGAGCACAGTGTCAGTGACAGGGTGATATCTCAAATCTTCATTAAAGGTAATAATATAAAAAAATAAGTTTATGAATAAAATAATTTTTTGAATAAATAATAAAAATAAGTGGTTAGGTAATGTTGGAGAGAACTTCGAACCTGTCACTGCATCACAAATGTTTGGCACGTAAACTAAATGTCATTTATCGCAACTCTCTGCGATACCAACATCGCCTATACTGTTATCGCGATAACGATAATTTTTCGATATATCGTGCAGCCCTAATTTCTAGGATTCTACAAATTTTCTTTAGTCGTTTTTTTCTTCCATACAGGGTTAGAATAACATGAGGGTGAATAAATTGTGACAGATTCATTTTTGGATGAACTACCCCTTCAAGAAAAATAATAACCTTGACATTGATATTGATCTTTCATCAGATTCGTATTTAATTTAATTAATTCAAATTTACAGTAAAACTACAGAATTTTTTTAAAGGGGTGATAAACTGAGAAATCAAAATTATAAGAGTATAAGAGTTAATACAGAATACAGTATAAGAGTTCATTGTACTATATAAACATTCTTTAAGTTTCAGAACTCAAAACTGTCTAGTTGGTCAAAAAAAAAAACACCCAAAATGACAGGTTGTAGATTTTGCCACTCTATGATGTAATAGTGAGGATAAACACCGCCTCCACAAAAGAAGATCAATTTGCGCATGTAGTGTAAAAAAAGAGAGACACAAACGCAAATCTATGCAGAAATCAAATGATACACTGCAAAAAATGTTTTCCTTCTTGATTTAAGATTTTTTAGATATTTTGGCTCAAAACAAGACAAAAAAAATCTAAGTAAGAAAAGCACTCTGAAGACAACAAGACGCTGTGCAGTGCCAAGTTGTGGAAAAACATGGTCTTTGCATTGCCTTCCTTCTGATCCTAACATTAGGAAAGAGTGAATGCTTCTATTTTCTTGCTTCTTTCCTGAATGAATCAGCTGTTTGAACAAATCAGTTCAATGAATGATTCAGGGACAAAGGCACTGACTTACCGCCACCTACTGGTGCTTTTAGTTTTCGTGTCATTTTTTTAAGTATCATTTCAGTTATTTACAGTAAAATCATTTAAATTTCTATATTCAAAACATTATTCAAAACTTTCATCTCATACCATATAATGAACATATCATGCCACCTCTGAGTCTCTTCAAACAGTCTGACATTTTCAGGTTTCTCCAGAAATGTTTGATTGGGTTCGAGCCCAGGCTGTGTCTGGGCCACTCAAGGACATTCACAGAGTTGTCTATAAGCCACTCTTGCTGTGTGCTTATGGTCATTGCCCTGTTGGAAGGTGAACCTTCTCCCCCGTCTGAGGTTCTGAATGCTCTGAATCCCAATATTTTTGTGCATTGAGCTTCCCTTCTACTCTGACGAGTGCCTCAATCCATGGCACTTAAAAACAGTCCCACAGCATGAGGCTGCTTCCAGCACACTTTACTTTTGGGATGGTGCTCTGCAGGTGATGACCAGTGGCTGGTTTCCTTTATCAGACCAGAAAATCTGGTTTCTTGCAGTCTAAGGGTCCTTTAGGTGCTTTTTTACAAATTCCAAGTGTGTTTTCATGTGTCTTCACTGAGGAGATGATTTAATTTGGCCACACCACCATAAAGACCAGATCCGTGGAGTGTTGCAGTGATGTTTGTCCTTCTGTAGGTTTCTCCTATCTGCATATATGATCATGAAGCTCAACTAGAGAGACCATCAGGTTCTTGGTCACCACTCTAGACAAAGTCCTCCTCCATCAATTGTTCAGTTTGGTCAGGAGGCCAGCTCTAGGAAGAGTTCTGGTTGTTTCAAACTTCTTCTATTAAGGGTAATGGAGACTTCATGCTTCTGTGAACCTTCAGTGCAGCAGAATCTTTTCTGAACTATTCCCCAGATGTGTGCCGTAACACAATCCTGTCTCTGAGATCTACAGACAGTTATTTTGACCTTGTGCTTGGTTTTTGCTCTGATATGCATTTTCAGCTGTTAGACATTTTATTTAGAGATTTGTGCCTTTCTGAATCATACCCATTCAATTGAATTTGCCAGATGTTGACAGTCTTAGTTTAATAACATCTACAAGCAATATGAATGCTCCTGAACTGAATTTCAACTGTCTCAGATAAGGGTTTCAATACTTATGCAATGGAATAATTTTTTATTTTCAGTAAGTTTGCAAAGATGTTTGCTGTGCCATTATGGCGTATGGAGTGTAAATTAATGTGGAAAAAAAGCTATTTAAAGCAGTTTAACATAAGGCAGCAACATAACAAACATTTTAAAAAAAAAGGGGGGGGGGTATGAATACTTTTGCAAGGCACTGTAAATATCACCTTCTTTTTTTAGAAGTGCTTAATCTCCCGATAATTTTTTAATAAACACTAGGGGTCATTGGCTTTGGCTCAAGTATACTTCCTCATTCCACATTCTGCTTACCCCCATGAGCAAAAACATGCTTTATACTAGACCTGTACAGTGCACACAAAATGTGTAACTTTTAACTTTAATGTGCTGTTTATTTGATTTGACCCTTGATGTAACTAAATTATTATGCACATTTTATGTTAGCTGAGAAAACATTTTTTACTGTGCTGTGTCACTTAGAAATATGTTAGAAATCATTAAAAAACATCATGCATCAAATAATAATATAAGAAAATATAATGTAGATAATATGAAAAAAATGAGGCAATTATTTCACACGAATTCAATATTAATGTTAATATTTTAGGATTTATTATAATATAATATATTAAAATATATATTTAAAAAAATATTTTTCAATTCTTCAACTTGGTTCATCTTTAGAACACAAATTCAGATCTTTTTGATAAAATCTGGTAGCTTTCTGCATAGACAGCAATGCAACGGACATGTTCAAGACCCAGAAAGGTAGTAAGGACATTGTAAAAATAGTCCATGTGACATCAGTGGTTCAAAAGTAATGTTATGAAGCTGCAAGAATACTTTTTGTGCAAAAATTTTTTTTTAAAATCTTCCTGAAATAGTAGACCATCCGGGGACTTTTGTTACACTCTTTTCAACACACTATGCTTTGGGACACACTTCTTCTAATCTCATAAACTATTTAGGATGGATAGTATGAACATTGCTGCAAAGTTTTCACTGTATATATTAAATACTCACCAAGACAGGCAGTTTGGCTTATTTTGTGTTTATTTGGCCAAGATGCAAAATCACAGACATGACATGCATAAATAAAAATACTGTATAATCGTAAAATTTGAAGTACACTACAAGTGCACATTTAATATACTTATCCACACTTCTTTTTCACAAGGGTTTGCCTCATTGATGTATAGCAAGTATTTCTGTCCTTGTGTGATCATAAGGAGGAACTTCGGTTTGGACCTTGATGATGTCTCCACTAGCCAAAGGACTCTTTCATGGTGCAATTGACATGAGCGGCTCGTATGTGTATAATGCTTCCCTGGAGTCAGCGGAAAAAGCCAACTTAGAATTCCTGAGGAGAACGGGCTGCAAGGATGCCATCTGCCTGAGAGGACTACACATCGCTCAAGTCCTTCAGGTGAGAAATTTATGGCCGAGCTTGTAACCTTCCACAGCGAGGCAGCTGCAGAGTCATGGCTGACTAACAACAGTCTCAACCTATTGGCCCCTTCGTCCATAAACTCTCTTTGATAAATCATCAAACCTCGACCGCCTGCCAGGTCTCGCCGAACGCTCAATGAATTCCCAATGAAAATCTGCCGATGAGGTTTAATTTCTCTAAATGGTAGTAATATATCAGAAATGGGTCTGTAGTTGAATTAATGTCAGTGATTTGTATCTGACTCAGGCAATCCCGTGGCAGCAGTACCCATCGTGGGCAGCCGATGAATTAACCGATCTTCCAGTCAAAGGTGTTTTTCTCGGACCAGTTGCAGTAGTGGACAACCATGTTCTCAAAGCTCCTCCGTTCGAGACCTGGGAGAAGGGTGGAGACAGATCTTATAACGACGTCCCGTTTGTGGTTGGAACAACTGAACAGGAGACTGACTTTGGGTAACTGGCTTTGTTAGATTTTCACTTATCATTTGTAAAATGTGACCCTGGACCACAAAACCAGTCGCTGGGGTATATTTGTAGCAATAGCCAAAAATACATAGTATGGGTCAAAATTATTGATTTTTCTTTTATGTCAAAAATCATTAGGAAATTAAGTAAAGATCATGTTTCATGAAGATTTTTTGTAAAATTCCTACTGTAAACCTATCAAAAAATGTTTTTTTTGATTAGTAATATGCATTGCTAAGAACTTAATTTGGACAACTTTAAAGGTGATTTTCTCAGTATATAGATTTTTTGCACCCTTAGATTTCAGATTTTTAAATAGATGTATCTCGGCCAAATATTATCCTATCCTAACAAACCATACATCAATAGAAAGCTTATTTATTGAGCTTGTATATGATGTATATATCTCAGTTTTGTAAAATTTAACCTTATGACTGGTTTTGTGGTCCAGGGTCTCAAATGATAAAGCTCAGTATTGGGCGCCCTTCACAACTAAATTGAAGATGTCTTCAAAGTTCATGAATTTGAATTGAATTTGCAGGATGCAGAATTATAATTTGGATTTTAATTTATTAAATATAATTGAAAGAAATACACTATCTCCAGTGCGTTAACGGTATTGAAAACTTTTTATTGCGTTGTTTTTTCAGAACTAACTAATTAACGTGTTAAACTGACAGCCTTATTATATGTGACCCTGGACAACAAAACCAGTCATAAGGGTAATTTTTTGAAACTGAGATACATACATATATACAGTGAAGATTATAATTGAATATTCTGAAATAAATGCGAAATAAATAAGCTTTCCATTGGTGATTCTTCCTGTCATTCCTATTTAAATTCCGATTTTAACGTCCTGTGGAGTGTGGCCAATTCGATTCAAGTTAATTTTAGGAAGCCTATTCATTACATTCGGATATTGCCCAGCCCTGGAAATTACATTTTGAACATGTCATTATATACCTTTACTCTAGTCCTCCATATGAAAATATCTCAACGTGGACTTGGGGGGACTATCGGTGGATTGTGACAAGTAAGTTACTCATAGCAGACATTTGAAAAAAATATGAATGCGTTTCTATATAGATGAACATGTTTTTTCTTTACAAAGTCTCTGTTAATTGTTCACTCAGACAAGCTGACCCCTTTCGGAGAGGCCCTGACCAATCAGGCGCTGAGCCTGTACAATAGCTCGGCCCCATGTCCGACTTCTGACCGGTGTCCAGAAAGGCTCTTCACCACCATGGTCTCTGACATGAGGGCCACCTGTCCCAGGAACGACTTGGCTAAGAGAGCTGCAGGTTCAGTTTTTCATTGCACAGTTCACAATTAAAAAGGAATTGAGCTTTATCAGCACTCTGAATATTTTATCATTTGTGAGCTTCAATAAATATTTCATGCTAAGTGGCTGTATAATAAGCAGGATAATGAACAGTGAGCTGACCATTATCGCAAAATAAACCCCTTCAGGGTGATACAAGACCTCTCTGCTATTGACTGTACATTATGTGTAAATTTGTAGTCTATAGTCAGTTGTTTAAATCTAAATCTTTTCATTGATGTCTTATGTATTCTAGGAGCCTTAAAGAGCCCAGTGTACCGTTATCTGGTGACTTACACTCCATCAAAACAGGCAAACGCCTCCAGCTTGCTTCCCTTCCCCAGTCGCTTTGCCTTTCATCTTCTAGACAGCCTGGCCTTCTTCAGGGGTCTTGAAACGGTGCTGGGGACCCTGTCACCGGCTGATATCAACTTCCAGGAAATGATCACCAAGTATTTTGTACATTTTGCCAAAGAAGGTAAGCATGATGTGTTAGATTCCCCATGATACTAATATAACGCTTGAAATCTGTAGTAAATGCTTGACCGTTTTTCTAGAGATTTAATGTTTTGAGTACATTTACTACCGCTCAAATGTTTGGGGTCAGTAATATTTTTATGTAGCGGTTGAAAGAAAACATCTTTTTACTCAGTAAGGATGCATTATATTAATCAAAATGGTCAGTAAAACATTTATAATATTACAAATGATTACTAAAATAATAAATCCAGTTCTTTAGAACTTTCTATTTATCAAAGAAACTTGAAAAAAATGTGTGATGGCTTTCAAACAATATGAAGCAGCACAACTGTTTTTTAACATTGATAATAAACAGAAATGTTTCTTGAGCAGCAATGAAGCATATTAAAATGATTTCTGAAGGATTTTTTGACAATGAAGACTGGAGTAATGATGCTGAAAATGCAGCTTTGATCACAGGAATAAATGACATTTTTTGAAGTCAAAATACGCCTTGCAGGATCTGCAAAATGTTAATTATTTTACCAAAATAAGAGGGGTCATACAACATGCATGTTATTGTCTATTTAGTACTGACCTGAATAAGATATTTCACATAAAAGACATTTACATATAGTGCACAAATAAAAATAATAGTTGAATTTATAAAAATTACCCTGTTCAAAGTTTACATACACTTGATTCTTAATATTGTGTTTTTTTGTTGTTGTTGTTGTTAATGATAGTTTTTCATGAGTCCCTTGTTTGTCCTGAACGGTTAAACTGTCTGCTGTTCTTCAGAAAAATCCTTCAGATCCCACAAATTCTTTGGTTTTTCAGCATTTCTGTGTATTTCAACCCTTTTCAACAATGACTGTATGATTTTGAGATCCATCTTTTCACATTGAGGACAACTGAGGGACTCATATGCAACTATTACAGAAGGTTCAAACTCCCACTGATGCTCCAGAAGGAAACACAGTGCATTAAGAGCCAGGGGTGAAAACTTTTGAACAGAATGAATATGTGCATTTTTTTCTTATTTTGCCTAAATGTAATATTTGTGTTATTTAGTACTGCCCTTTAGAAGCTACAGAAGATAATTACAGAAATACTTTCCAGAAGACAAAATCAGTTAAATCAAAAAATCAAAAGTTTTCACCCCTGGCTCTCAGTTGTCCTCAGTGTGAAAAGATGGATCTCAAAATCATACAGTCATTGTTGGAAAGGGTTCAAATACACAAAAATGCTAGAAAACCAAAGAATTTGTGGGACCTAAAGGATTTTTCTGATGAACAGTGTGAGGTTTAACTGTTCGGGACAATTGTGGATCATTCAGGTAAGAACACAGTATTAAGAATCAAGTGTATGAATATAAAGCATTGTTTTCATGAGTGAAAATAATTGAACAACTTTAAAAGTCCTATATTTTTCTCATTTAGTCTGAATAAAATTGACAAAACCCACAACATAATTACCAAAACATTAACTAAAATTAAAGTGGAAAACAAAATCTAAAAATAAAATGTAACAGTGCTAAAAAATTGCTGTTTATTACAGAGCTGGTTTGGTTTAAAGCTTATTATTAAAAGTCCTTCTGGAACCTAAGCTGGTTGAAATTGCATGTGATCAGTGTAATCAAATCTTACCCATAAAGTTTCAAAACTCTTCTCAACCCTTACAGGTAAGATGCCAGAGGAGTGGCCGGAGTTCCCCTCACACGTCGCCCTGCTGGACAACAACATTTCTTTCGTAACAAGCTACTCACGCGAGAGGTGTGACCTGTGGGAGAAGAACGGCTTCTACTCGTACGCCTGGATCAATTGAGCCACAACATCATCGCTGGTTGTATCGATCCATCCACTGCATTTTCATCTGACTGTGTGACACCAGCAAAGCTTTAGTGTGTGATTATACAGTTCTGACACATTTTATAGGACTTCACAGAGCGTATTTAGTGCACAGTTGTTTGCACCTACAGGAAAACAGGTCAGTTTTTATAGGAAAGGAAAATCACAGATCTCTTCAGTGTCTTAAAGGGATGGTTCGGAGTAGAATTGACTTCATTGCTATGCACTCCGAAGCCCATGTAAATACCCCATCCGAAGTTTTTTTTACCTTAGTCGAACATTTATGGAGATATTAGAGTTTTTCGAATTGCATGTAACAGCAGTGAATGGTACATGTGATGTATCTCGTAAATTGCACCACTAAACGTGCAAGTAATCTTACCAAACTTGTACAGTATTGTAAATAGGTTATGTACTCACAAAACGCTGCATCAGAACATTTATAAGTCCACCATGAGTGTTTTAAAAACACGTTTTAGCCGATCCCTACTAGTCTCAAAAACTACAAATGGCGACACGTCGACGTCACTTCCCTGGTTTGAAAAAAGCAAAAGTCCTCCTACAAGTTGACATGCACACAGATGTAGTAGGAGGACTTTTACGTGCTTTTTTCAAACCAGGGAAGTGACGTCGACTTGTAGTTTTTGAGACTAGTAGTTCTCGGCTAAAACGTGTTTTTAAAACACTCATGGTGGACTTACAAATGTTCTGATGCAGCGTTTTGTGAGTACATAACCTATTTACAATACTGTACAAGTTTGGTAAGATTACTTGCACGTTTAGTGGTGCAATTTACGAGATACATCACATGTACCATTCACTCCTGTAACAAGCAATTCGAAAAACTCTAATATCTCCATAAATGTTCGACTAAGGTAAAAAAAACTTCGGATGGGGTATTTACATGGGCTTCGGAGTGCATAGCAATGAAGTCAATTCTACTCCGAACAATCCCTTTAAAGGGGTCATCGGATGCCGGATGCAAGTTGATATGATTCTTTAGGGTCTTAATGAGAAGTCTATAACACTTTGGTTAAAATTTCTCAGTGGTATTGTAAAAAACAGTCTTTTTAGAGCAAGCTATTCTGTTGAATGTTTCTTTAAATGCTAATGAGCTCTGCTCGCCTCGCCCCTCTCTGCAGTGGGATGACAAGCCGTAATTTTTACTTTAGCCGCGTTTAGCTATGAAACTTGCTAACAAGCACATTATAAAGAAAGTATACTCACCTTATACTCACTTCTGCTGTGGGTGAAGCTGCATCACGAATGATTAGCACGAACACAGACGCATATATAGATTGGGATCGGCGCTTTCCTTTCAAAAACGAAAGTAAGTCGGGTGTAAATGACGACTGCTATGTTCATTATTACATCCAACAACAGAACACCTCAATCAGAGACATTCTTGTCTTCCTCTGCACCTGAGTCACACAATGGCGATCAGAGTGGGACTGTTTCAGCTCGGTGAGGGCGGGTCTAAGGTAAGGCGCTCATGTCAATCAACTATCGTGGGAGCTGTGTGTCCTCACGCCGACAAGAAGCTGAGAATGACCTGATTTTAAAAAGGGAATATTTTCTTTTAAAGATGAGTTTTGCATCCGATGACCATTTTAATACTTAGCAATGAGATTAAATCAAACTCAAATAGGAGATTCAGATCTTTCAAATGAGGAACGTCTATAAAGTTAGACACCACAATGTCTATTTTTTAAGACCAAATTATCTGAGCTTGTTTTTCTTCCTGAATATCAAGATGTTTTTGTTTTTTGGGATGAAGTGAGGTAAATTGGGGATAAAGGGATAATTCACGCAAAATGTTTGTTTCTGTCAGTATAAAGGTCAGTGCAGTCCAATATTGTTTTGGACCCCATTGACTTTAACTGTTGTTCTGTCTGATCAATCATTCTTCTTTTTTTATCTATCATTCTTTCATTCTGTCTAGGGGTGGGCGGTATGGCAAAAATATTGCATCACAATTTTTTTCAGAAATATCACGATTTTATCCTGATTCTTTGTCATGTTGGTTTTACTATTTTGCAAGTTGTCTAAGCAGCACAGCCAAACGAATTTCCCTATTTTAAAACCAAAGCCTTACTAGGTAACAAAATATAACATAAAAAGAATGGCAGATGTTTAGGCTAAATTGGACGAAGATAAAAATTTCACTTTTTAGTTATTAAAAAAAATAAGAACAAAGATAGACTACATGTTACAAATACACATAATATACAAATAACTTTAATTTTCAGGTACGGCAGGTGTATTTAATAGAGGTTTGGGAAACCATCTAAATCATTTTTTGATGAACTGTTCCTTTAATGACAATCGGCAGCATGTTTAGTTCTGTTGCTTTAAGAGCTACACGGATCTAAAAGATACATCAAAAGTGGAGACATTTTAATCGTCCACGATCAAAAATCGTCATATCGCACACCCCTAATTCTATCTATCAGTCTTTGTTCTTTCTCCTGTTATATCCTCTTTTCACCTGAGCTGTGAATGCACAACTTGTGTTTAATTTAACTTCTACAAGCTGAGAATTTAATTTACTCAGCGAGTCTAAATGTGCATTAGAATGAGTGAATCCGAAGGCTGTTTTAAGCCATAAATCCGCATTATTCAGGTTTTTCCTTGTTTGTTTGTTACTAATCGGCTCCTTTCATATATTTACCGAATATAGCCAGTCTGCTGTTTCTAAACCTGTTATTCTTTGATTATGTGACTAAGCAAATCCAAAGCTTTGACATGGATGAGAAGCCAGAGACACAATGAGGGCCTACAAAGGGATAATGCGGCTCTCTGATCGGCCTCTTTTAATTTAACTGCTGAGCAAATAAGACTAAAGGGGGACTTACGCTTACATTGATCTTTTGTTTGTATGTAGACGCCGTAGATCCTCGCTATCGATGCAATAACAGAAGGTGACATTTATGTGTGTTTTTGTACCTGTGATCAAAGGGGCTTTTACCACTCCTGAAGAGACTTAAGAATCAAGGCCTTCGGAAGGAAGCAGGAACGTGTAACGCCTGGAGCGCTATCAATCTAATTCTGATCCAGTTGTGTTTTATAATACAACCCTATTTCCCTGGCATGGCTGAATGAATGGAGAGGTCAGAGGCCGCTCTGTCCCTGTGCGACAGGATGAAAGACGTCTGTTGAATAAGAGCACATGAAAGCCCTGACCTGCACAGACTCTTTTTTAACCCTGTAAAGCCTGACATATTAAAGGAGAAGTTTCACGATACTTTACTGACCCCCATGTCATCCAAGATGGTCATGTCTTTCTTCAGTCGGAAAGGTTTTTGAGGAAAACATTCCAGGATTTTTCACCATATAGTGGACTTCAATGGGCGCCTACGGGTTGAAGGTCCAAGTTGCCGTTTCAATGCAGCTTCAAAGGGCTCTACACAATTGCAGCTGAGGAGTAAGGGTCTTATCTAGTGAAACGATTGGTCATTTTCTACCTAAAAATAAAAATCTATATATTTTTTAACTGCATTGCGTAATGATATTCGAAAAGTCACGTGCAGTTAGTTCAGTGTACTTCAATTAAAAAAACACAGGGTAGGGTGTATGGTCATAGGGTCATTGTTTTACCTTTTTTTTGTAAAGGACATTTACATTTTTTAGCATGTTTGCTTTGTAAACACTGGGTCGACGCTTCTGCCTATGTTACACGTGTGTGATTGTTTAATGCGTGAAGTCGAGCTAGTGCAAGATGAGCATTTGTGGTTCAAAAGAATATAAATTTGTATTTTTCTTAGAATATAATGATCGTTTTGCTAGATAAGAGCCTTATTCCTTGGCTGGGATCATGTAGAGCCCCTTTGAAGCTGCATTGGAACTGCAATTCTGGACCTTCAACCCGTTGACTCCCATTGAAGTCCACTATATGGAGAAAAATCCTGGAATGTTTTCCTTAAAAACTAAATTTCTTTTTGACATTATGGAAGTGAACTAATCCTTGAAATAAAAGTGTGAAAATTGAAATGTAACAGTTTAGTGAAGTTGAACACAAATTCTGGTATCATACAGTTGAGGTCAAAAGTTTACATCCCCCTTTGAGAATCTGCAAAATTTTCATTATTTTCCCAAAATAAGAGGGATCATACAAAATGCATGTTATTGTTTATTTACTACTGACCTGAATAAGAGATTTCGCATAAAAGATGTTTACATATATTCCACATGAGAAAATAATAGTTGAATTGATAAAAATGACTCAAAAGTTCAAAAGTTTACATACACTTGATTCTTAATATTGTGTTGTTACCGTTACTGTGTTTGTTTGTTTAGTGATAGTTCATGAGTCCCTTGTTTGTCCTAAACAGTTAAACTGCCTGCTGTTCTTCAGAAAAATCCTTCAGGTCCCACAAATGCTTTGGTTTTCCAGCTTTTTTGTGTATTTGCAACTATTACAGAAGGTTCAAACACTCACTGATGCTCCAGAAGGAAAAACAATGCTTTAAGAGAAGGGGGTGAAAACTTTTGAACAGTATGGAGATGTGTACATTTTTCTTATTTTGCCTAAATATCATATTTTTTATTTAGTACTCTGCCCTACAAAGCAAAAAGGCAGTAACTGCATTTTTGGTCAAAAATGAGTTATTTTCATGACATTCAAGGCATCCTTTGTTATGTGACAAAATATCTTATCTCAAATGTGTGTGATTTCGCGGCATCCTCATGGGACGGTTTTAACATTGGATAACAGGCTGGATGACAGGATAACTTTAAAGTCATTTTTCTCAGTTCTGCACTCAGCATAGTTACTGCCTTTTTGCTTTGTAGGGCAGTACTGCCTTTCAGAAGCCACAGAAGATACGTACATGTTTCCCAGAGGACAAAAGAAGTTAAATTACCCTGATCTTCAAATTCGAAAAGTTTTCACTCCCTTAATGCATGGTTTTTCCTTCTGGAGCATCAGTGAGTGTTTGAACCTTCTGTAATAGTTTCACATGGGTCCCTGAGTGGTCCTCAGTGTGAAAAATTGGATCTCAAAACCATACAGTCATTGTTGGAAAGATTTCAAATACACAAAAATGCTGAAAAACCAAAGATTTTGTGGGACCTGAAGGACTTTTCTGAAGAACAGTGGTCAGTTTAACTGTTCAGGACAAACAAGGGACTCATGAACAACTATCACTAAACTAAAAAAACACATGTGGATCACTCAGATAACAACACAGTATTAAGAATCAAGTGTATGTAAACTTTTGAACAGGATCATTTTTATAAATGCAACTATTATTTTCTCTTGTGGACTATATGTAAACATCTTTTATGTTAAATGTCTTATTCAGGTCAGTAATAAATCAAAAAAATAAAATGCATTTTGTATGATCCCTCTTATTTTGGTAAAATAATTAACATTATTTAGATTCTGAAAGGAGGTGTAAACTTTTGACCTCAACTGTATATGACACCATAGGATTTATAAGGTTAACGGCGTACTGGTTTCATTTTAATTAGGGTAAAGGGTCAACACTTAAGTTTGTGTGCATTAATTATTCCATAACCACTCTTGTTTGTTTTGCACTTTATCTGTAACCCTTCTGTCATAAAATGATTGTTGTGTTTATCGAATCAAAGTCTTAAACAGCTGTTGTGGGCGATTTCAATCTTTATTCACACAAATCTCAATAGATTCTTCTCAACAGGCTACAATAAATAGCTTTTATTCCAGACGGTAGTTGGATTGTTGTTCTTTATTTTCAAATTTAGCATCGGGATACAAACGGACAGGCAGACAAATACCATTCGCCAGTTCCCAGTCTGGCAAAAACCCGAAAGAAAAGGAAAGAAAGGCTGTAATGCATGTACTAGGAAACAATATCGCACATGCACGTTACCAGAAAACCGACGACAGTGGGGAATTTTAAATAAAAAACATTGTCAGCTGTCATTTCATTTAAACTGAGGGCGTCTTATTTAAGTTGTCGTTGATTAAATCACATCACTGTAAACCTCCTCAATCCGCCTGGTGCTTTTTCTTCTGTAAATACGAGTGAATGCTGGAAATCTGATACTGCACCAGTGTCTTCGGCTTATGCTGGCATGCAAAACAAACACGGTTCAGTTTAAAAATCATCGGTCCAGGAATCACTCACACATCCGCATCCACAAAAAGCCTCAAGAACTCGTCCTTGACATGCCAGGACATATTGCACAATATTACTGTTACTTAATGTCACTCAAACGAATAATGTAAAATCATCATAATGAATTAAAATCTAATAGATCGCATTTAGGAAATGGGCTCAAATATTCAAAATGTATAAATATACCATATGGGCTTCCCTTTCCTCGTTTACTCAATGCACTGACGTCTCCGGATACCGTTAAAATACAAAAAAGAATGCCATGAAAACATATTAGCGCTCTAAGTTTAGTTATACGTTTAATTCCGGAAAGAATACTTTTCAGATCCTTACCTATTTGAAATCAAAGACCGGTACATGGCATAGAAAACAGGACTGTTAGTTCAGACAGAAAGCACTGTGATTCTGAAAACAAACTTTACACTCTTTCCAGTGCTTCTGTTGTCATCTGAAAAAATAAAACGAGAGTCTTCGAAAAGAAATCAAAATACTGTCAGCAAGAGTGTATACAGTGGTCTGGGGAGAGATTGGGAGCTCCCGGGTCTTTGTCTTTCTCTCTCTCTCGCTCTCAGATGTGTTCATGTAGGAAAGACAGACCAGAGCCAATCAGCAGTGAGGTGCGTCCTGTTCTTGCAACTTCTTTTTCAGTCTGATGCGGTCCTCTCAGTAAGATCCATAGCGATCCTGAACACACACCATCAGACAGGGTTAATACAGCCAACGTGGAAGTGTTAAATATATTTATAATTATTACATGGCTACACAAATCCTGATTGGTCAGTCACCACATTCTGGACATGGGCGACATTTGACTCGAGTCGGCGGGGACAAGAAAAAAAAAGAAAAAGAAAAAAAAAAACATTGAATGTAAGCATTAAGGCGCTGCACCTCAGCCCAGGCCGATGGGCGCCTGACTTTTTTTTTTTTTTTTACACCCCTAGGGCTAGGGGGCTTTGGGCCAATTTTCACGTCATAGTTCAGACCCGGGCCTGTTTTAGGCTTCTCTTTATTTTTACACTTTAGACATCCATCAAATATGGTGAATAAAAAAATGACACGCTGGTGGAAACAACACAAAACTTCACTTTCGCTTTCACTTTCGAGACCGACTCGGACGCCGTTTAGTGTGCTTCAGCGCAGCTGAATCCGTGTTCAAGCGCACACAATAAGCTAAAACTCGCCCCAAGCACCGGCAAAAATAAATAACAACGAATGTGTCGAGGAAAGAGTAAGGACATATCTGAATTATTTATTAATAAACTCGTGTATTCTAAGTCAGTGTCGCAAAGATCCTGACTCGCAATCTCCTCTTTAGTTACAGGTACTGAAACTGCCATCTAAGCTGTTCGCCAATTGCAACGCAGTGGGACTGCTAACCAATCACAACACATTTCATTTTTCGGGAGGCGAACCTTCATCAAACTCCAGAACTAATCGAGCCATTTGTGCCAGCCTGGGGAGAAAGCTATTGTAATAATGTACATTATGTGGAAAATAATGCATTTTTCGAAGCACCAAGCATGAGAGCATGTTCTAGTGCACCCCCAAAACAAAATAAAAAGAGCATAATAGGACCCCTTTAATGTAAACAGCCTATTATGAACACCCTTGTAATTCGCTTTTTATACAACCTTTTCGATTGTATAAATGATTATTTTAGGTTCGTGTGTGTGTGTACGGATTTGTAAACAAGCTGGGCATGACTGTTTCTAAAGCAAGCAGTGCCATCTGCTGTTTAAAACTAAACTCAGAATTGATTGGAGAAACAATCGCGATGTGTTCGGAAAATCTCAGAATCGATGCGGAATCATTTTTCGATCCGTGATGCACCGATTTATTGTCCCAGCCCTGCTAGTTTCATACAAATGCAGCTGCTGGCATTTCAGTTTCATCTTAAAGGGATAGTTCACCCAATTTTTTTTTATTTAATGTTAATCTGCTTAACCCAGGGCATCCAAGATGTAGGTGACTTTGTTTCTTCAGTAGAACACAAACGAAGATTTTTAACTCAAACTGTTGCAGTCTGTCAGTCATATAATGGCAGTCAATGGGACCCAAATATTTGACACAAAACAATCGGTCTGTGCAAGAAACTCAACAGTATTTATATAATTTTTTACCTCTGATCCACAGCGATTGTTTCATGCGTGAAGAGCTCAATGTATTGTCAAGAGCCGCAGGGTTTAATTTGGTTTTGTCTGTGTATGTTTTTTTTTACCCTTAAAGCTGTGCCTTAAAGCTGACTGCCATTATATGACTGACGGACTGCAACGGTTTCAGTTAAAAATCTTTGTTTGTGTTCTACTGAAGAAACAAAGTATCTTGGATGCCCTGGGGGTAAGCAGATGAACAGCAAATTCTCATTTTTGGGTGAACTATCCCTTTAAATCAATGTCTTTTATCGCCATAATTATTCATGTGGCTAAATACCATCTAGTTTGAACTTGCCACTTTCTTCACAGAAGCTTTGTGTTCAGATATTTAAACTCAAATCATTATTTTGTGTCTAATTATTTAGTTTTGTGGCGAGAAGCTGTGTAATAAGCAGGATAACGTACATCCAGCCGGTTGTTATAGCAAAATAAAGTCTTTCAGTCTTATACAACAGTCTGTCAGGGTTTATTCTGCGATAACAACCAGTTAGATGTACATAGTCAAAAGTGAAATTTGTGTGTTCACCTGAATGGTGTTCATGACTCCGTTAGCCAGCACTGCCATCTTCCCTGCAACAGTCTTCACTCCTTGCTTGAACTGTGCAATGTCTGGGCCAGAGGGAAGCACGCTGTCAAATCCTGATTGGCCTATAGTGACACGCACATGAATGTAACAGAGTGAGCGCCACAGTCCAAGTCTTGTTACATAACATGGCATCAAATATAAGACTTTTGTCCATGTTTACCAGAGGAATGGACACTGCCTTCACCAAACAGGTCAGCAGAGCTGATGGAGGTGCTTCCAGACATGCCTTCTAGACGAGTCTTTGCTTCATACTAATGGGGGAAAATATAAACAATGTAATCAATACAGATGTAATTGATGATATTAAAAAAAGTACATGCATACACACACAGAGCTGTTTAAAAGTCTATGATCAATAAGATTTGTCAAGTATTTTATGCTCACCAAGGCTGCATGATCAAAAAAAAAATACTTTAAAATATAATTTGTAAAAAATTACTGACTAAACTGCCAGTCAGAGTCACAGAACTCAATGTACTCTAGTATGCTCACGGTACCTCTGGGTTGCTCTCACGGCCAAAGAACATGTCCGATGAGATTGCTTTAGCATTGGCAAACTTCTGTCGTGCTTCACTGGACTCTGCGACTGGAACAGACACCTCAGGCTTCCGTCGGCTGGGCAACCTGACACACATTGTGTCAACAGTCAGAAACCGGCCACAAATCAAACCACTGTCTACTGAATCAGGATGCTATTCAGAACAGCAGAAAGACCAACCGTTCTCCGATTGGCTGGATGCTTGAGATGGTGACCTCACTCTCTTTAGGCTCCTCCTTCTCCAGGGCCCAGGAAGAGAACGATGATGCTCCATCATTGTCCCATCGTGAGCCAAAGCTGTCTCCTGATGTGAAAGGGTTGTCCTTGTACCTGGGATCACAATGATTAATACAGATTACACACATGCAAACACATTCACAAAGAGATGTTCACAAGTCTTTAACTTGGGAGTCCGAGTCAAGTCTGAAGTCTTTGTCACTGGAGCCCGAGTCAAAGTCTGAAGTCTTTGTCGCTAGAGTCCGAGTCAAGTCTAAAGTCTTTGTCGCTAGAGTCTGAGTCAAGTCTCAAGTCTTTGTCACTGGAGTCTGAGTCAAGTCTCAAGTCTTTGTCACTGGAGTCTGAGTCAAGTCTCAAGTCTTTGTCACTGGAGTCTGAGTCAAGTCTCAAGTCTTTGTCACTGGAGTCTGAGTCAAGTCTCAAGTTTTTGTTGTTGGAGTCCGAGTCAAGTCTCAAGTCTTTGTCACTTAAGTCTCCAGTGACAGTCTTCAGACTTGACTCAGACTCCAGGGACAAAGACTCAAGACTTGTCAAGACCTGAGTCAAGTCTTGAGTCTGTCACTGGAGTCAAGTCTTGAGTCTGTCACTGGAGTCTGAGTCAATGACTTGAGACCTGACTCAGACTCCAGTGACAAAGACTCAAGACTTGACTCAGACTCCAGTGACAAAGACTCAAGACTTGACTCAGACTCCAGTGACAAAGACTCAAGACTTGACTCAGACTCCAGTGACAAAGACTCAAGACTTGACTCAGACTCCAGTGACAAAGACTCAAGACCTGACTCAGACTCCAGTGACAAAGACTCAAGACTTGACTCAGACTCCAGTGACAAAGACTCAAGACTTGACTCAGACTCCAGTGACAAAGACTCAAGACTTGACTCAGACTCCAGTGACAAAGACTCAAGACCTGACTCAGACTCCAGTGACAAAGACTCAAGACCTGAAGGTGCGGTCACACTGCACTTTTCATTCCATTGACTTCCATTCATACACATGCGAATGCGTTAGACCGGTAACGCAAGCCCGTGCGAAGCATTTCGCTGCGTTTGAAAGTTCAAGCTTGGTGAACTCTAACCTGCGAAATCGTATCACATGACTCAGTGTGACCAACAGGAGATCGATACGTCACAGCTTGACCTCTAGCTGAATGAAAAGAACCTTAAATTTAAACATTTAAAACTCCAGTACTGCGGTAAAGTGTAGTAGATTGTATGTTTTTACATTTGAAATGTATAATTAGTTGTCATGTGCTGAATTTAACTTTTTAAAAAGACTGCATAGCATGACGTCATATCACGACCGTTGCAGCAGCATCCGAGGGAATTTCGCACGCTCAAAGTCTAGTGTGACCGCGGCTTGACTCAGACTCCAGTGACAAAGACTCAAGACTTGACTCAGACTCCAGTGACAAGGACTTGAGACTTGACTCCAGTGACAAAGACTCAAGACTTGACTCAGACTCCAGTGACAAAGACTCAAGACTTGACTCAGACTCCAGTGACAAGGACTTGAGACTTGACTCCAGTGACAAGGACTTGAGACTTGACTCCAGTGACAAGGACTCAAGACTTGACTCAGACTCCAGTGGAAAAGACTCAAGACTTGACTCCAGTGACAAGGACTTAAGACTTGACTCAGGTCTTTACAAGTCTTGAGTCTTTGTCACTGGAGTCTGAGTCAAGTCTGAAGTCTGTCACTGGAGTCTGAGTCAAGTCTTGAGTCTTTGGTCACGAGTCCGAGTCAAGTCTCAAATCATTTAATGGCTCGTCAAAAAAAAAACATTCAGCTCACGTCCGGATTGATAGAGAAAGTGCACGGAGCTGAAAGGGCTTGAATAAAGTCACAAGTCCTTTTCCTCGAGTCGATTCAAGTCTGGAGGCATTTCAGGTCAAGTCTGAAGTCTATAAAAATGCGATTCGAGTCTGTGTCACTAACTCGAGTGGCCATCTCTACATTCACAAACGCTGTTCGAAACAAACTTACTTTGGCGGTCCGGAGGCGAACCCGGGCTCATCAAACATGTCCAGCTTAGAGCGAGAAGAGGAGGATTTGACTCCCACCGGGGTCTCCTGCTCGATCACCTGCATCTCAGCCATCACAGAATGAGACACGGCACTGCGGAAGATCAAAGTCACATCATATGAGCCTCATTAAGCTGAACGTGCAACACAATTAACAAAACTAACAACCAGACACACATCGCTCAGCATTCTGGACTATTAATCTGCTGCAGACAGTGATGTCACGCTCGAGGGGAGTGATGTAATTAACGTGACAGAGGTTTAATCGAGGTCGCCGCCGTGTCTTTACCTCCTGTTGCCAAATCCCATGCCCAGCCTCTCCGCCTGCTCCTTCTTCTTCCCCTCTAGGTTCTTCAGTTTCTTCTCCTCCAGCTTCCTGTCAATCTCCAGTTCTTTGTAGGCCAGTCGCATCGAGGCCACTCTGTGAGAAAAGAGGGAGCGCAATCAGGAGAAAAAAAAAAAAAAACTGCTGAAGCTATAGCTCTGATTGCACTGCTAGAGGAGCCATAGTTTTACTCAAATATATGGCTAACCATTCGATAGAAATGATTCAATTCATTTTAAGAAAAACATCTGCAAATGTCCGAGAGATTTTGAATTGGTGGCATCTGGAGACTCACATGGACTCTTCGGCTTGTTTCTTGGCCTCAGCGACCTGTTCCTCTCTCATCTTCTCTGCCACCTGGGCTTGTTTTTCCACCTCAGTGAAGCTCTTGCTGCTCACCTTCTGGGCACCAAGACCCTTTTTAGCGCCAAGCTAAAATCAAAATGATAATAGAGTGTAAAGACATTTATTTATTGTATTTTCAACACTTCCTGCGAATATATTTTGAGGTTGAGCGACAGTATATGCTTTTATAAATGGTTTATATTTGAATGCTTATTTATACATAAAGCAATAAGCCCCAAGAAGCCATGGTTTACAGTGAATTTATAAGAGCGTTGTTAGACAGCTTCACAGGGCTTTCCTTTTATAAAATGGTTATTTCATATACGTAGCAAGGTTTCACAAAATAAAACAGAGCAAATAACGTGTAATGATATTTATAAAAACATTACCCTTCCGCCAAACAATGTAGTTCCTCAGAAACGGTTGTGGTTGCAACAAAGTTGTTTGTAGAGTAATTTACAACAGCTTTGAACGTGGCTCAGCCAATCAGAATCAAGGACCTGAACTCTGTTTTATAAAGTGTATTATGAAACTTATGAACATACTAAACTCATACTAAAATGTTTTATTCTATTTCTCTCTCTTGCCAACTATCTATCTATGTATGATCAATGAAATATATTAATAGAATAAAACATATGTACACTAGTCAAAAGTTTTTGCACCGTAAGATTTAATGTTTGTTTTTTTAAGAAGTCTCTTCCGCTCACCAGCCTGCATATATTTGTTCCAAAGTACAGCAAAACAGTAACATTTTGAAATGTTTACTACTTAAAATTACAGTTTTCTATTTTAATATAATTGTAAAATGTAATTTCTCGTGATTTCAAAGCTGAATTTTTACCATCATTCCTCCAGTTATATGATCATTCGGAAATCATTTGAATATTCTGATTCGCTGCTCAAAAAACATAATTATTATTGTGTTAAAAACAGCTGAGGATATTTTTTTCAGGTTTCTTTGACATCAGCATTTATCTGAAATAAAAATCTTTTGTAACATTATAAATGTCTCTATCATCACTATCAATTTAAAGCAACCTTGCTAAATAAAAGCATTCATTTCTATCATGCTTTTATCTTTTTCAAAAAAAAAAAAAAAAATCTACTGACCCCAAGCTTTTATATGGTATAGTGTACGTTACAAAAGCTTTTTTTAATTTCAGATAAATGCTGATCTTTGGGTCTTTCTATTCATCAAATAATCCTAAAAAAAAAATTTGCTCCACTGTTTTAAATATTGATAATAATACTACTACTAATAATAAATATTTCTTAAACAGGAAATCAGCATAATAGAATGATTTCTGAAGGATCATGTGACACTGAAGACTGAAGTAATGATGCTGAAAATTCAGCTTTGATCACAGGAATAAATTAAATTTAAAATATATCAAACAGAAATCAATTATTTATAATTAATAGTAAAAATATTTCAAGATTTTACAGTTTTTGGTGTACTTTGAATCAAATAAATGCAGGCTTAGTGAGCAGAAGAGAATTATCAAAAAAATAAACACTAAAATCTTACTGTTCAACACCTTTTTTAATTGCATTTATAAAGTTACAAAATAACTAATATTTAATATTAAATAATATAAATACAGTAGAATTTAAAGTACAACTCTTATTGCATTACAATAATATTAAAAGTGTCATTCTCATGAATGAGAATGAGAGCATTATGCTTAATTGTTATGAAAGTATGAAAAAGTAAACTGTAATTTGATTTGACCTAAACAAAAAAAAAGCCTATGTTTAACTACTATTAAAAGATTTAACCATGCAGACATGTTTAGGTAGAGCAACTGTTCTAGCTTCTGTATAGTGCCGCAAGACTGACACCTGCTGACAGAACAAAACCTGAACACTGCAAGATCAGGAAGCACAACTCCCTCAACAGGAAGTGACTGAGAGCTCTGATTGTTCACGTACCCCTTTCTTTGCAGCGACTGGCTTCTTCTTTCCAATAATGGAGGGTTTCACTTCTGAAAATAGACAGCACTGTCAGAAAAAGTAAACAGGAAACCATTTCCTCACAACTTGTCCAGACGAGGATGATTAGTGAATGGCGATAGAGGCCACAGCCAACAGCGCCCTGAGAAATATCATGCTGGCAAAGCTTGAGGATGGGGAAGAGGTCACACTTTTACACAATCAAATTGATTATCAGAGCAAGAGTGTGTTTAAAAATGTACACATGAACCCTGGGAACATTCATGTAGCATTACTACTGCATTTTGAACCAATGAGTTAAATAAATTTGAAGAAAATTGGGGCGACTGGATGCTTTGTGCTCAGACGAATGCTGAAAACGGTCTTACGATTTACACCCTCTGCATCCTGATCAACAATGAAAAGCTGCGCTAATCTCATTCCAGGGCATAAGTCAATCCAGACAGGAGGTACACAGAAATACCACGGTGTAAGTTTGAGTCCAGACTGGAAAGTGCCTGAGAGCTCTTTATGAGATCAGAAAACCCTACATTACACCTTTTGTGTCTGTGAGTGAGAGCAACAGTTCACCTAAAATTACAATTGACCACAAACAGCTGATACACACACTCCAGTTTTACAGGGGGAAAAAAAAAAAAAACAGTAATAGTAATAATGTTTTTCTATTTTAATATATATTAAAAATCAAATTTATTTCTGTGATCAAAGCTAAATCTTCGATGGACAAAAGTAAAAATAAATAAATAATTGCATTTATTTGAAATAAAAATATTTTCTAACAATATACACTGAAAGAAATAATACTTTTATTCAGCAAGGATGTGTTAAATTGATACAAAAGATGTATATTGTTAGAAAAGAAAAGAAAAAAAATCACAGGTTCCAAAAAATATTTGGCAACACAACTGTTTTTGGGAACCTGTGATACTTTTATGGAATAACTGCATTCATTTAAAATATAAATCTTTTCTAAAAATGTGTCTTTGCTATCAATTTATCAATTTTACACATCCTTGCTGAATAAAAGTATTATTTCTTTCAGTGTATATTGTTAGAAAATATTTTCAGAAATAATTGAATAAAAAAATCAGTATATTAGAATGGTTTCTGAAGGATCATTTGACACTTAATACTGAAGTAATTGCTGATGAAAGCTTTGCATCACAAAAATAAATTAGATTTTAAAGTATATTAACATAGAAGCCATTATTTTATATTGTAATAACATTTCACAAGAGTGTTTTTTTGTTGATAAACATGAGGGACTTCTTTAAAGGTCCCATATTGTACACATTTCTGGAGGTTTATTTTAGTTGTTGATGTCCTTAAGAATATATATTTGCGGTATAAGTGCCAAAATCCATCTCAATATATTTTTACAGCTCCTTTTTTAGGAGCTCTGTCAAAAACAGGTCGATTTCGGCCCATCTAATTAATATTCATGAGCCTCTCTTCTGATTGGCCTGTTGTTTTCTGAGTGACGCACAGCCAGGCCAATCACAGGTAACTACGGTCATGTATGCTTTAGCCGAGCCCAGAGCCATAGAGAGAGCCTAGCCTGCTGATACTCAACAGGATATTTCAGAATGATCATTAATGTTTTTTCTTTTTCAAACACCGAATGCAGTAAGCTACATAACTGTTGCTTTAGTAAAGCCCCTTTCAAAATGCGCGCTGATTCTGGAAGATTACGGGAAAGAGCGCTGTGTGAACAAAAGCCAGAACCATAAAGGCAGTGTTGTAGTGATGATGCACGTTATCATGCGACTCTTCATGACAAAAAAATAAGTGCAAAGTGGAATGAAGCGGCGATCAGGCAGAGCCAGCTCCTCACTATCAGCGCTGAAGCACAGTTTGTTCAGGTTAGTTTAGGTTTAGTGAATCGTACCCGTCGCTAGTGTTGTCAAAAGTCCCGGTACTTCGGTACCAAGTCGGTACTAAAAAAATTAAAACGTTACGGTACCAGGTTTTCTTAAGTACCGGTGGTACCGACTATCCGGTCAACCCGGTTCTTGATACGCTATACAAAAGGTGCGCTCTCACGCACTGCACAGTTGCGCTCTATTCAGCGGTGCTGCTGGTGCCGCGGCTCTGACTCCACTTGTTGACAAAGAAGAGCCAGGCTTGCTCCAAATAGTTTGGATTTGCGGCTGAACAAGGCGAATATCATAGATCATCAAAAAACTATTTGCAAAAGATGTCGTCTAGGTTCTCTCGAAAGGAGGAAACATCAAACTTAAAACACCTCAAAAATCGACTCCTGGATCAAATGAAAGAGTTCAAGTAAGGTAAGTTTCATTTTAATTTCATATTTAGAGCATTATTGCATATTTTAATTTGAATGTCAGACTGAAATAAACATCACCGTTTGTGTAGTGAATCGTTAGCATAAGCGCGGCTAACGCTAATTATGCTGGGCCTTAGAATGAATTTGAACCAACGCTCCTATAACTTTTGTTAAGAGTAAAAAAAAAATAAGGACATGATGTATTTACTATTTTTTACACAAATGACATGTGTATCCAAAATATATGTGTTAGAGAATGTACAAATGTATGTATAGTTAACAATGTCTATGTCCTTAATATTCGTCTGTCAAAAAACGTTTTAGGTTTATTCTTGACTGGATAAATATGAATGCAGTTTGGATTGAATAAAAGTACAATCAAATAAAACACGTTTTATCCCCTGTTTAGTTTGGTAATACTTTAAAATAAGATCAAATTCATGCATCATCTAACATAAACTTAAAGTAAGTGAAACATATTTTTACAACATTAATTCATGTTTGTGAATGTTATTTAATACAAAAAGACATGATCATGTTTGTTCATGTTTAACAGATTAAATAATATGATTTTATGCATTAGTAAATGTTGAAATTAGCCTAACCTCACTAAGAATAATTGCCATGTAATGTTAACTACTGTTTATTGTTAGGCAATGTTATCTAACAAATGGAAATTGTAAAGTGTTTTTAATACTGCAGTTTTCATCTGTGATAGACACTTGTCTAAATATATGTAATCTTATCTTAATTTATTATGACAGCTGAGGTTATTTTTTTACTGAAAATTCATATTTTGCTGGTGTCAATGATCTAATGTTGCATCTGGTCAGACTTAGGCCATGGCTTTACTTAAGTATATTATATTTCTTTTTACAGTTGCAGATTAAGGAAGATCATGAAAGACCCCAGCGAACTACAAAACAGACAACAGTGCAGATGTTTTTCAGCAACAGCAGCAGAAATATGACAAAAAGTTTTGGGTGAAGCTTGTTTACATTTTTTATGCCTGTAATTTCTTTAGATGTTATTTCATTACTAAAATGTTTACAAATACTTTTTTAACCTGTGAAAAAACTTAACAAAATTTTACATTAGTATAAAGAATGGCACTGTTTTTTGTACATTTTATTTTTTTTATTAATAAAAAATAGTGTGTTGCTCAATTAATATGTTATTGTGTTTTGCTTTGGTACCGAAATTGGTACCGAGAACCGTGGATTTTCAATGGTATTGGTACCGAATACTGAAATTTTGGTACCGTGACAACACTACCCGTCGCATTACATCTCACATCCAAACGTCACATGTCTTTATGGGTTGTGTGTAAAGCACGCACAGATTCCGGAAAACAACTGTGAATGAACCAAATCAAACAACTCCGGAAAAATCATGGGACACATTATCCGTGTATTTACTGGAATCGCTGTGTGAAAGAGGCTGAAGTTGACGTGCCACTGGTCTCTTATATTCACGTTGTTCGGAAGCCTGTGCAATGATGTAGTTTCGACATCTATCGACTGAACAGGGTTTTCTCGACTTGTTTTCGTGTTGTTGTTGCTTAGCAATGTTATGGACACGATGTTGTCTGGGTTTGACAAAAGGAGGGTGATACGGTGGTTGGTGCTGGGGTGGTGACTGAAGGCGGTGACTGAGTAGATCGGACGTCACATCTTTGCGGAAGTCACAGCGGCTTGTGAAAAAGCACAGATACTTTAAGCAGGCTGTGTGCAGTTTACTGTGGATTGACTGTTTTGAAACTCATATGGTAGTTACATAGCCCCTAGACCTCAGTTATCATGAAAAAAGCCAGGAAATTTCGATTTTGACAATATGGGACCTTTAAAAAAATACTTATTTAATACTTACTTACTGATCCCAGACTTTTGAATGGCAGCGTATTTCTCTAATTCAGATTATTATAAATCATTTTAGGTTGGAAAAAAAGACTTGATAGGCTTGTTTCTTACAAACACACAGCTTTTTGCTTTACAAGTCATTAATTAATGAACTGGACTAAAGTGGTGTGGATTAAAGATGTTTTTATCAGCTGTTTGGACGTCACGCATTCACTGCAGATGATCCACTGCTGAGTTACAGATACTAGAGATGTCTATAGTAGCAGAAATGTTTGTAGCTGAGTCATTAAAATGATAAATTCCCAGCAATGTACCAGGTTCAACAACGCAGCCCAACGAATACTTCAGTTTTTGTGTGAAAACTAAGGTATAAATACAGTGCACATAACATTTCTGGTGTTCTCAGACGCAGAAGTCATCATAGCAGAGTGACATTATATATTCGTGAATGGAAACAACAAATATAATGTTGGGGTTCCCATTTTCCCCAACAGCAAAAGATAAAAAAGAGAGAGATTGATTACAAAGCAGAACAGAGAAAGCTGTCAAATCTCAAGTGTGAGAAACACCCACACAGTAGCGTTAGTTTTCTAAACTGGCAAGGTCATATAAAACAAAGTATAATGTTGAAAATTTTAAATGAAGATACTAAGAAATTGCTAGATTTACTACGTTAATTGAGAAAACATGATCATAATCCATAAACTACTGCAGACGAACGCTTCGGTGAGGGAACTGAGACATTTTTATTGCTCATAAGAAATGAGCAAGAAATATTGCAGATATTGGACAAGGATGAAACATCAAAAAGAATATCCTATTAAAGGCTATATGTTCAGCTGTACGCATACGCTAAGTGTTTGTGTCAAAACTGAATTATACTTTAGGCTTTAAGCTCTATTAACAGCATATTTCACAATTGATCAGCATTGAATTTCTCAATTAAATTAAACTGATTAATTCCCAGTTAACAATTGTGTCAATGCAATATATACACTGTCCCTGATGACACCCTGACTAAATTAAATTTTGTATGATTATTATGAAATGCCTTATTAGTATTATTTAAAAGCAATATAAAGACTGTTTTTACAGTAACACCAAGCTTTTAAAATATGAGCAGCTTAGCAGTAACATTATGATAAAGAAAAAGGGTGGAGCCAAAGCAGTGCACACACACTCAATTGAAGTGTCAGTCAAGCGCAGAACCATGCTGCTTCATTCTCATCAGCCAATAGGCAACCTGGCTTTTCAAAATCATTCCAATCACCTTTAGTAGTTTGAGACTCTTCAGATGTCAGTCTCATTGAGTCATCTACATTAACACAACAGACAGCAGGCTTTCAATTCATTTGGAAAAAATGTTGCAGAACTACATTTACTGGCTTGCATTTACACACAAAAATGATTTTAAAGAAACTTTGTCATTTTACTTTTATAATACTGGTATATGGGATACGTAATTCGTTTTCTGAACAGGTCCTGGAGCTTGACTTACTTAAAGGAGAAGTTCACTTCCAGAATGAAAATTTACAGATAATGTACTCACCCCCTTGTCATCCAAGATGTTCGTGTCTTTCTCTCTTCAGTCGCAAAGAAATTATGTTTGACGAAAACATTTCAGGATTTTTCTACATATAATGGACTTATACGGTGCCCCGAGTTTGAACTTCCAAAATGCAGTTTAAATGCAGCTGCAAAGGGCTTTATATGATCCCAGCCGAGGAAGAAAGGTCTTATCAAGTCTCAGCCTCAGACGTCACGCCCACAGAACGTTGGCTAAATGTCTGATGCATATGGTACAATTAACTGGAAACACTTCAGGAATTTCAAAGTCAACCTCTGATTGGTTGAATTTGATCGAATTTCCGGGAGACGCGAGTGTCGCGTTTGTTTTCGGGCCGCTGGGAAACAAAGCGCAGACTGATCTACTCGGTGTTTTGCTAAGAAACTAGGTCTTATCTAGCAAAACAATTGGTTATTTTCACTTAAAAAAATACAATTTAAATACTTTTTAACCTTAAATGCTCATCTTGCCTTGCTCTCCCTGAACTCTGTGTATTCTGGGTTGAGACAGTTAGGGTATGTCGAAAAACTCCCATCGTATTTTCTCCCTCAACTTCAAAAATCATTTCAAAGTCATCATAAATTGCTACAGAAGTACAGACCCAGTCTTTGCAAAGTGAACATGCAAAAAAGATCAAACACCCTTAACAAAAAAGGTAAAACAGCGATGAAGGATGATTTTGAAGTTGAGGAAGAACATGAGATTGGAGTTTTTCGACATATCTTAACTGTCTTGAACCAGAAAAAAACTGTTCAGGGAGAGCAAGACAAGACAAGCATTTGACTTACTTGAAAGTATATAAATTGTATATTTTCGCTAGATAAGACCCTTCTTCCAGGGCTGGGATCGTTTATAACCGCATTTGGGATCGTTTGAAGACGCACTTTAAATGCATTTTTAAAAGTTCAAATTCAGGGCACCACTGAAGTCCACTATATAATGAAAAATCCTAAAATGTCTTCCTCAAAAAACAATTTCTTTATGACTGAAGACAGAAAGGCATGAATATCTTGGATGACAAGGGGGTGAGTGCATTATCAGTAATTATTTGTTCTGAAAGTGAACTTCTCCTTTAAGTGACTCATCAATGTCTGGTGAGAAAACACTGTCAAAAGTAATATAGGGAATTGTGTGGGGAAGGGAGAAACGGAAACATAAGGATGATGTGATGGTAATGTACATTCTGCCCGAGCGCTCAAACACACAATGCGGCAAAAACTTACCTATTGTGGCTTTAGGACTTGTGCTCAGTCCTTCAATGCTTGGACCCTCTTCAGACTCTGCATTATATGGACAAGAAATGATTAAATGTAAAGGTACTGATGATGAAATGCATGCATTATGATGTGTATTGCGGTACACTCACGAGTGCTGGTCTCTGAACTCTTAGGATTGCTCTGCTCCAGTTGAGGGGTAACAGTTACGGCTCCATTCTGGTCTGTTAGGGATGGGGATGCCATGTTCCAGCTATTGGCAGGCTGCGGGTAAGAGGACAATTTTTATATTCACACATCAAGCACAATCTTACAGAAATAAAGAGAGATAAAGAGATCATCAACATCTTTTTCAGTTCTTCACAATAACACAATAAATAGAAATAAGGATTTTAAAATATTTTATAAACACTTGTTTACTAACTGAGTAAACATTTAAAAGCTAAGGAGAACCAGAAAAAAAAACATTAATAGCATTACTAAGGCTTTCCAAAACATTAAAAATAAAAGATTGATTACGTTGATCAGAAGAGAAAGATCAGCTGTTGTGTTAGAAACACTTCCTAGTATTCTGTAATTTTATGCAAAATAAATGTATAAATAAAAACACCTTGAAGAGTGTTATAATTGTATATGAATTTTGAATATGTTTTTAAAAATAAAAAATATAAGAAACTGTTAGCATCATCAGAGTCTAAAAAAAGCTTCAGTACAAAATTGCCTGATATTTCTAGGTTTCTTTGACAGTCAAACTTTATTTTTAATAAAGAAAAAAAAAAATACATACAATTTAGAAAATTAAAATGCACATCTCTGCATTTGCTTACCTGTGTTAGCTCATCAAAGAAGTCAGTCTCTCTCTTCTCCACAGGTGATGGCTGAGCACAGCCTGAATTGTCAATCCACAGCTAAATGACAAAATGGGAGAGGGAAAAAAGTCTAAATAAAAGTCCTGAATGCAGATCTCCAAATACACTGGCTGTCTGTTGTGTTTTCATAACTACTGAGTCTGGACAGATTGTGACACCGTAAGACTGTGTAACGTGGAGTTTGTTCAGTGACTCAAGTTCAAAGTTTATTCAATATCACAAACACAACTGCTGCATATTAGGAGATTACATTACAACAACATACAGCTGAGGTCAAAAGTTTACATACAGCTTGCAGAATCTGTGAAATGTTAATTATTTTACCAAAATGCATGTTATTTTTTATTTAGTACTGACCTGAATAAGACATTTATTCATTTTAAGTTATTATTATTGATGTAAAGATGTTTACATATAAACACAAGAGAAAATAAGTTGAATTTATAAAAAATTACTCTGTTCAAAAGTTTACATACACTTGATTCTTAATATTGTGTTGTTACCTGAATGATCCACAGCTGTTTTTTTTGTTCGTTTGTTTAGTGATAGTTGTCAATGAGTCCCTTGTTTGTCCTGAACAGTTAAATTGCCTGCTGTTCTTTAGAAAAATCCTTCAGGTCCTTCAAATTCTTTGGTTTTTCAGCATTTTTGTGTATTTGAAACCTTTCTAACAATGACTGTGATTTTGAGATCCATCTTTTCACACTGAGGACAACTGAGGGACTCATATGCAACTATTACAGAAGGTTCAAACGCTCACTGATGCTCTAGAAGGAAACACAATGCATTAAGAGCTGGGGGTGAAAACTTTTTGAATTTGAGGATCAGGGTAAATTTTATTTATTTTGTCTTCTGGGAAACATGCAAGTATCTCCTGTAGCTCTTGAAGGGCACTACTGAATGAAAAAAATATGATATTTAGTAGAGATGCACCGATTGATCGGCTAGCGATCGGAATCGGACGATTTTTCTCATGATCGGCCCGGATCGGTGACCGGCCGGTCAATTTCTCCTCTTGCCGATTCCTAGCCGATCCCTTTATTGCCAGCGGCGCATGCAATTACGTCACAGCCACGCGCGCGCACTCACAGTCGATGACACAAGATGACACAAAGATCACAGTTTGTAACATTTATAAGGCCAAAATACAACGTGAGGGAACAACCACGAACCACGCGCTTGTTTAGCTTGGCTGGACATGTGGTAGAGCGTATATGTTCCATTTGAAGGTAATTAAAGCGTGCGCGACGTGAATTTAATTTGTATTTATTTACAGATGCATTTATGTTACACCTCTCTAGTAAATATCATCTGTGTGTGAAGACGCTGTATGCGGTGGCGTAGCGCAAATATGTGAATGAATGTTACGAAGTGTAGTAACGTTACCGCTGGATTAACTGGTGACAAGGCAGAAATGCTTCTCTTTATCAAGGAAAATTTGCCATTAATGCTCAAGTAATAGCATTTAGTATGAGCATTGTTATTTCTACCTGTTTGAGGACACAGTGCACTTTTTGTTATTAAAGTCATTGTTGTGAGATGATCCTGTAATTAATGTTTAAAAAAAATTCCATATAAAATTCATTGAGGAAAAGTAGATTTTTGTATGCCTGCTTTGTCACTTATATTTTATTTCTAATGTTTTCGAGGCTCAGAGCACTTTATTTTGTTAAAGTTATTTTAATATGAGAAGATGCTGTAATGTTTATACATTTCTTTTATTATAAAATAAAAAAAAATACATTAAGGAAAAGATTTTTGCTAGTATAACTATACTATGTTAGTTACAGGAACTAATTTTATACCTTTTTCGAAGGCACAAAGCACTTTATTTTGTTGTTAAAGTCATTTTGTTGTAAGAAGATCCTGTAATGTTTAATAATTTATTTTATTATAAAATAAATTTAATTAAAGAAAATATTTCTGTATAGGCCTATGCTTTCATTACAGTTCTTAAAAAAAAAAAAAAAAAAAATCGGAATCAGCAGGTCACACTTACTGAAAAAATCGGAATCGGCCAAGAAAATTGCAATCGGTGCATCTCTAATACTTAGGCAAAGTAAGAAAAATGTACACATCTTCATTCTGTTCAAAAGTTCACATCCCTGGTTCTTAACTGTATGTAAACTTTTGAACAAGGTAATTTTAAGAAATTCAATTATTATTTTGTTTTGTGGACTATATGTAAATGTCTTTTATGGGAAATATCTTATTTAGGTCAGTACTAAATAAAAAATAACATGCCTTTTGTATGATCCCTCTTATTTTGGTAAAATAATTAACATTTAGCAGATTCTGCGAGGTGTATGTAATCTTTTTACCTGAACTGTATATTAAAAAAAAAAAATATATATATATATATATATATATATATATAGAAAGCATTGTATGTGGGTGCGTATATATAGTCAATCACATATACAATAAGCTAAAAATATTAGTAGGTTGCCAGTCAACAATTGTGACATCAAAAAGCATGCATTAAATCAAAGTCATCCAAAATATATGCATGACCCAGACTACATTAAATACAAGTTAACTTGCAACAAGTATAAACATGGTTTGTGCTAACCACAAATGAGTAGTTCTGTGAATTATTGGAGTTTAAAAGTTAAACAGTCAGGCTACTTAAATAAATAAAGAAAAGAAAGGTCTGTTGTAACACAAGTTATGTATGATGCCCATGTAAAATCTTGGCCATCTGGAAGGCTCTGCTTTTAGAGCATGTTAATAGCGTGACACCAAAAATCTTTTAATAACCAAGGCTGACAACAATTCCAGGAGGCACAGTTCATTTTCTAGGCAGCGATAATGTTGGAACAGTGTGAGGTTTGTATACTCACATCAGTGCCATACTTGGAGAGCGCAGCGTTGGCAAGCTGTCGAATCTTCTCTCTGTACATCTGAGCCGCACGACTGTTATACTTCGCATTGGTGTCATTGGTGGTACAGCCATGCTGGCGGAAAAATCCCATCTGTGCAAAAAAAAAAAAAAACATGGAAGTGATGAATTGATGTAACATGTACAGTGTCTACAGTATAGTTGGAACACTCCACTTTTTTTGGAAATAGGCTAATTCTCCAACTCCCCCCCGAGTTAATAAGTTGATTTTTACCATTTTAAAATCCATTCAGCCATTTTCCTGTTCTGGCGATATCACTTTTAGCATAGCTTAGCATAGATCATTGAATCCTATTAGACCAATAGCATCGCGTTCAAAAATGACCAACGAGTTTTGATATTTGTCCTATTTAACACTTGACTCTTCTGCAGTTATATCTAGTACTAAGACAGGCGGAAAATGTAAAGATGTGATTTTCTAGGCCGATAAGATTAGGAACTATATCACGCAGCATCTGAAATTAGTTGCCAGCTGGTAATAGTCAAGGAAGTTTGCTGCCGTAACATGGCCGAAGCAGGCGCAGTAATATCACGCAGCACATCGCAGTACAACGTGACCAACTGCATGCACAGGAAGCATTCTTCGTTGGAAGTTACCCAGCTGAGAACTAATTTCAGGCGCTGCGTGATATTACTGCGCCTGCTGCGTCCATATTACGGCAGCAAACTTCCTTGACTATTACGCCAGAATGGGAGTGTAGTTCCCTAATCTTATCAGCCTAGAAAATCACAGCTTTACATTTTCCGTCGGTCTTAGTACACGATATAACTGCAGAAGAGTCAAGTTTTAAATAGGACAAATACCGAAACTCGTTGGTCATTTTTGAACGCGATGCTATTGGTCTAATAGGATTCAATGATCTATGCTAAGCTATGCTAAAAGCGATATCGCCAGAACAGGAGAACGGCTGAATGGATTTCAAAGCGGTAAAACTCAACTTATTAACTCGGGGGGAGTTGGAGAATGCGCCTATTTCCAAAAAAAGTGGAGTGTTTCTTTAAGTTTAAAAGAGAAAACTGATGCAATTGTATGCATATTACAGGGTAGGAAAAAAATAACTAACCGCGTTGGCATTTCCTCCAACCTGCATACATCTCAGCTGAAACCAGCTCCAGTTGGAATCCAGCTCTGTGGATCTGAAAATACAATATTCTACTCATTAACTCTTGCCTGAAGATTTAACAAATGAATGTGACATTCTGTAACACCACGGATGACTACAAACTTTAACAGACATTCACATGACAGCATAATTTAATAAGAGAGAAAAACAATAGAGATCCAGACTGACCTGATAAAGCTCAAGTGCACTCCCAAGGAGCGATGAATCCCAGAGCAGTCAATGCACAGAAACACTCCATAAGGAATACTGGCCCAACTCGGGTTCTTAGCAGCACAGTCAAAGCAGGCCTAAAAACAAAGGTTAAATTCCCTTATATATGTGACCCTGGACCACAAAACCAGTCTTAAGTAGCATGGGTATATTTGTAGCAATAGCCAAAAATACATTGTATGGGTCAAAATTATCGATTTTTCTTTTATGCCAAATTCATTAGCATATTAAGTAAAGATCATGTTCCATGAAGATATTTAGTAAATTTTCTACCATAAATAAAAACTTGATTTTTGATTAGTAATATGCATTGCTAAGAACTTCATTTGGACAACTTTTAAGGCGATTTTCTCAATATTTAGATTTTTTTGCACCCTCAGATTCCAGGTTTTCAAATAGTTGTATCTCAGACAAACATTGTCCTGTTTTAACAAACAATATATCAATAGAAAGTTTATTTACTCAGCTTCAAATGATGTAAGAATCACAATTGCGACAAATTTACACTTATGACTGGTTTTGTGGTCCAGGGCCACATTCATATATTCATATATATATAATTTACAGTCCAGTCCTCAAAATGGCAATTTATGGGCTCAAGCTAAATAGTTGAACAGCACTTGAAGACTAAAACAGTCAGATGTTCTTCAGATGTTCAAACATGTTCACAAAAAACTAATAATAGATAGATACATCAGATAAGAAAAATACATGTTTCAAAACATTAACTAATCAGAATGGACATTAATTAGCGATTTTATGCTCTATTAAACACATTTTACATGTATAAATGAGTTAGATCCATCTTTGGGACACTCCACACAGGGAGCTCCAGGGGTTTTGAGGTACATTATTACAGGATGAGTCATTTTCCATCGACACTGCGTCATTCTCGTGTAAGCGGTAACGTTACAGCCGGTAAACCCGCAAACAACTGATTTCTTTCAAGACAGCTCATTTAGTCCTGATAGCTTGTCAATATTGAGTCATTAGTGTTTGATAACTTGACACAGGACTATTTTTACGGTGTGATGTTGACAGTAAACATTACGTGTTTGATGGGACCCAGGCCCCACCAGCACCGGCTTAACGACAAACAAATGACACGTAATCCCACATGAAACACACATATTAATGTCTCTGAACAGCCTAGAACGACAAATAAAACATTCACGGATATATTTCAATACGAACTCGTGTTTTACCTTGTTTGTTGGTATCGAGCGCAAACGTTTAAAAATGGTGAGAATTTCTGTCTTGTTCGGTTCCGACGCCATCTTGCCAACTGAGCAGAGAGAAAACAGAAACCACAGACGATTAAAAGACCGGCCGGAAGTGACGTTTGTGGAAAATAAAAGTTGACGAGACACATGTACATAATATGCACAAATTGATCCACAGGTTTTATCCTGTAAAGAAATTTATACAAAAGTTTAGAGCTGAAGTAGAGCTAACATGTTCGTTTTGTTTGAATGCTGATGAAACAGTGGAACCCTTATTTTGGTCATGTCACTACACTCAGGAATTTTTTTACGATGTTGGTGCTTTTACAAATGAGAAATGGGTGTTTTGTTCTGTTTGGGTGTTTTGACGCAGACCCCACAAAAATGTTTTATTATAAATTTAATTCTTTCCTTAAGCAAATTTTATATTCACTAATGTAAATTCTCAAATTCTAAATTTCTTTGTGGTCTTCTTAAGAGATATGGAAAATTATATTAATCTGATTTCAATATCTACTGATAAGAAAGCTGTGAAGACTGTTAAAATTTGTTCCACACTTAAAGTTTTTGTGAAAGGAATTGTATGTAAAACAATGGCCCTCAAATTATGGCCCAGAATAAACTAATAAACTAAATATAATCATATATATATATATATATATATATATATATATATATATGTATGTATATGTGTGTGTGTGTGTGTGTGTGTGTGTGTGTGTGTGTGTGTGTGTGTGTGTGTGTGTGTGTGTGTGTGTGTGTGTGTGTATTCGTGAAAACACATTTTACACTTTGAGTTTAATTTAGGCCCTACAGCATCACGTACATAAATGAAAATTAAATTGTATACAAATAAAACTGGAGAATCAGTGTATTGGAAAAAGTGCCTTTTTTATGTAGCTGGCGTTTTATTTTTTTTTTAAAGATTTTTTTAAAGGATAATTTTGCATTTAAAAACGTAATTGTATTCATTCGAAAATTAGAATTTGCTTATCTATGTATTAAATATAAAATATACAATTATATATAATAGCTTAACTTTTTGTAATTATTATTATTATTATTATTATTATTATCATTATACAAACTTTAAACAGATACAAAAAGGACAGAACAGGAATAAAGACAAAACCTCGACAGGAATAAAACAGAAAAATATTATATAAATAATATAATAATAAGTAAAAATAAATAAATAAGATAATAATAATAACACGAACACATACAGAGGAAAACATTATGCATCAGTGGCATTACCAAAACAATCCTCATAATATTAACATTTATAAGTGTCGATTTCAATTAAGAAATGTGAAAAAGAAGGCTGTTTATGAATAAAAGATTTCCTAAACAAAATAAAAATTGAACTATGTAATTCACTGACGGAGTAGTTTTACCCTTATAGTACTAAATTATATCTTTTAACTAAAATTAGCTGGAAGAATCGAGGAATAACAGCGCAACTTCAAACCAGTCGCTGCACGGGAAGTTGCGTCACTTCCTCATTGTGCTACTGACGTGTCTGATCGTGAGTTGAGTGTTCATCCTGACGGCAGGCAGTGCTGCGCATATTAACTCAAGCGCAGGGCAACTTTCGAGCACTTATTTATTTTTTATACGTTTTCGTTTTTTGTTGAACGGTGTTTGATCTGTTCCTCGTTCGTTCGTGATTGGCAAAGATGCTGGACTTCTTCGCCATCTTCAGTAAAGGGGGGATCGTGTTGTGGTGTTTTCAGGGGGCCGGAGTGAGTGAATCCTTCACCGGGCCCGTCAACGCTCTCATCCGCTCCGTCATCCTCCAGGTAAAGTCCTCGGCCTGTCGTGGATTCAGACCATCTGGTTACTGTTTTGTCCAGTGTACCTGTGGCAGCAGGGCACATATCAGCAGTCTGGCCCAGCAAACACATGGGTTCAGCTGTGAGTAAGGGATAATGGAGGTTACTATAGTTACTGTGTAGGATAATGTAAAACAACACGAATATTGACTTACAGATGCATTTGAGTCAGAGTTTCGTGTTGGACAGTCATATGTGTTGAGCAATACTGCATTAACCAGCCTAGACAATCAGAGAGAGCACAAAGTAGACCATTTTCATATTTAGTTTTTTGTTTATCACTATGCATTGCCAAAAAATATTACAATATTCTAAAATAAAATAATTATTACCTATTTTATTTATTTCCAAGGTGTTTATATACATTTGAATTCTTCAAAGAACTGTTTATAAGACAGACAAAAATGCAGAAATGTGAAATATTAACCGAGAATTTCGATTTTTTTTTTTTTGCAGTTTTGAGTGGAATTGTGACTTATTTCTCAGAATTCTCTGCGACAAAAAAAAAAAAAAACGTAATTGTGATTTTTATTTTTATTTTTTTTTTTTAGCCCAATTCCGAGTTTGTCACAACCCTGACTTTTTTCCTCGGAATTGTGAGATATAAACTCAGAATTGCGAGATTGCAAATTCTAAAATAAAAAGCGACAATTACCCTTTTATTATTGTTTTTCCCTGTGGCAGAAACAAGCATTTATAAAATTTACAAGATTTCTGAATTTCATTATGTTTTTTTTCTTGTATTCCATGTTGTAGTAAAAATGGAGAGCTTAGAGCAGACTGTCGATTCAAAGTTTATAGGTTGTATTATGAATAATTACTCTTATGATAAATATAATGACTTTTATAAAATATTTAATCATATACACTACCAGTCAAATGTTTTTGGACTGTAAGATTTTTCTTTCTCTTCTGCTCACCAAGCCTGCATTTATTTGATTCAAAAACATCAAAAGCAGTAATATTCTGAAATATTTTTACTATTTTAAAATAGCTGTTTTCAATTTGAATATATTTTCAAATGTAATTTATTCCTGTGATCAAAGCAAAATTTTCAGCATCAGTCTTCTGTGTTATTACATGATTCTTTAGAAATCATTCTAATATGATGATTTGGTGTTCAAGAAACATTTATTATTATTAACAGTATTTAAGAAGGTTGAGTAATTTTATTCAGGGTTCTTTGATGAATCGGAAGATCAAAGTTCAGCATTTATCTGAAGTAAAAAGCTTTTGTAAGATTATGCACTATACCAATCAAAAGCTTTTTAGGGGTAATATGCTGTTCTTCTGAACTTTCTATTCATCAAAGAAACCTGAAAAAAAAATAGGTTTTCAACATAAAAATAGGAAATGTTTTTGAGCAGCAAATCAGAGTTTTAAAATGATTTCTGAAGGATCATGTGACTGGAGTAATAATAATGCTAAAAATTCTGCTTTAAAATCAAGAATAAATTACATTTTCAAAAAATATATTCTCATGGAAAACAGTTTTTTTAAATAGTAAAAATATGTCAAAATTTCTACTGTTTTTGCTGTATTTTGGATCAAATAAGTGCAAGGCTTGGTGAGCAGAAGAAACTTCTTGGAAAAAAAAAACATTGAAAAAATCTTACTGTCCAAAAACCTTTGACTGGTATTGTAACTAGAAAATAATTGTTACATCAAAGTTTATAACTGCATACTATGGATGCTTGTTTCTGCCACATGGAAAAAAAAAATTAGAAGGGTTGTTGTCGCTTTTTATTTTACAAATTTGCACTGATTCTCGCAATTCTGAGAATTCTGAGAAATAAGTCACAAATGCACTCAAAACTGCAAGAAAATATTTCACAAGCCTTTTTGCCCCAGAATGGCAAGAATTGTCCTAATGTAAACTAAGAATTGCAAGAAAAATGTCGGAATTACCTCTCAAATTTTTTAAATCTGTGGCAAAAACAGGCTTTCGTAGCATACAGCCGTAGCTGCTAGCTCAGATAAAGTACAATAGAAAATCAAATGCTAAAGTTAAAAAGCACATTTCATGAATACTAGATATGTTTGATCAACTGTTTTCTAATATAAAATTAACCTGGCATGAAAACGCATCAAGTGTCTGTATCATGTTCCTTCAAAAAATAATGATTTTGTTTTGTTCCACTTCCTCAATCACATCTAACAGTAAATGTGCTGAAAGATTTCAGATAGAAGTTTAGATTAGAATTCTAGATTAAAGTTGAATGTTTGTTTTTTGGGTTTCTGTTTGCAGGAGAGGAGTGGAAATAACTCCTTCAACCATAATGCCCTGAGTCTTAAATACAAGCTGGACAATGAGTTTGAGCTTGTGTTTGTGGTGAGTGTTTATTTTGCTTTCAATGCAAATCATGTGATTCATCAGATCAGTCAGTGTCTCTAGACAAGGGCTGGACAATAATTCGATATCAATATATATCGCGATAGAACGGTGATACGAAAAAGTTTTTTTTACCTTAGTCAAACATTTATGGAGATATTAGAGTTTTTCGAATTGCTTGTTACAGGAGTGAATGGTACATGTGATGTATCTCGTAAATTGCACCACTAAACGTGCAAGTAATCTTACCAAACTGGTACAGTAGTGTAAATAGGTTATGTACTCACAAAACGCTGCAACAGAACATTTGTAAGTCCACCATGAGTGTTTTAAAAACACGTTTTAGCCAATCCCTACTAGTCTCAAAAACTACAAATGGCGACACGTCGACGTCACTTCCCTGGTTTGAAAAAAGCACGTAAAAGTCCTCCTACAAGTTGACATGCACACAGATGTAGTAGGAGGACTTTTACGTGCTTTTTTCAAACCAGGGAAGTGACGTCGACTTGTAGTTTCTGAGACTAGTAGTTCTCGGGTAAAACGTGTTTTTAAAACACTCATGGTGGACTTACAAATGTTCTGTTGCAGCGTTTTGTGAGTACATAACCTATTTACACTACTGTACAAGTTTGGTAAGATTACTTGCACGTTTAGTAGTGCAATTTACGAGATACATCACATGTACCATTCACTCCTGTAACAAGCAATTCGAAAAACTCTAATATCTCCATAAATGTTTGACTAAGGTAAAAAAAACTTCGGATGGGGTATTTAGATGGGCTTCGGAGTGCATAGCAATGAAGTCAATTCTACTCCGAACCATCCCTTTAAGTTCGGATAAACTCTGCCATTGGTAAGTTATACGCAGTTCATGCAAATGTTCGCCATAATATCAGCGCTGACCGCTTTAAATAGATTTTCAAAAAGGCTTTGACTTCGTTAAATAAACATGAGCACTGCACGTTTCACAGTCAAAATGTGGCGCTGTTTTTTTTTTTTTTAAATGAATGTGTCTAAAAAGGAAACGTTTCTGTCATTTTCATTTAATTTTTACTATAATTGCTTCTAAAGTAATTCATTACCACTGTGCTACTTTGTGTCCAAATGTTACCAGGAAAATGCGGGAAAGGGCACCTCCTTCTGGAAGAGGATTAATAATTAGTTGGCCTAGTGGCATAATTATTATGATTTCTTTCCCCCTTTTTAAGCGATTTTATAGGCAATTCATTTAGTCTTTAGTCAAGACGTACATATTTGTATAGATTATTCCCAGTTCTCTCAATTAAATAAGCCTGTTCTAGTTTAAATGGAAATATATTATTGTTAATAAGCTGAGTCTGAGAGTTTTATTTATTTGATAGTTTGTTTCACATTTCTTGTTTGTAATTATTTATGTTTTTTTACTGTTTTAATTTTTTTTTAAATTATATAATTTTAATAGGAGGAGCCTGGAGGTATTATAGACTTTGCAAATTGCAGACATTTGTAGGTACAGACATCCATTTTGTGTGTCCTCTGCAGTTTTTTCCTGAGGCTTTTTAATATTGTCCATATCGAAATCGGAATTATATCGTATCGACCGAAATTAAGAATATATCGTGATATAATTTTTTGCCATATCGTCCAGCCCTGCTCTAGACTCAGCTGTCCATATGTCTGATCGTGTGCTTCTGCTTGGCTCAGGTGGGTTTTCAAAAGATCCTGACGCTGACGTATGTGGACAAGTTTATAGATGATGTCCAGCTTCATTTCAGAGATCGATACAAGAATGAGCTGGAGCAGAGAGGCGCCCTAAAGTTTCTGCTCAATAATTTCGAGTTTGGAGATGACTTCCACCAACTCCTGCGGTGAGCTAGACCTTTTTCTGGGGCAATAAATAAAAATATCTGTCGAAAAGCACAAGATATTTTTTATGTATATGCCACATTTGAACTTCCAGACATATTTATATGTACACCCTCATTAACCGTGAAAAGTTTAGGGTCAGGTTTTGGTTTTGGTTTTTCATTATCAAAAATGTTTTTTCTTTAAAAAATTTTTTTTTTGTTTGAAGAAGAAGAAGTAGAAAGTCATATGTTTTTATTTAGCAAGAATGCATTAAATTGATCAAAAGTGACTGATGCTGATTAACTGCTGTTCTGAACTTACTAATTTCCAAAGAGTCCTGTAACAGTGTATCATGTTTTCCATAAAGATACACTGATAATAAGAATAATATAATAATAATGTTTCTTGAGCAGCAAGTCAGCATATTAGATTGAGTAATAATGCTGAAAATTCAGCTTTGATCACAGGAATAAATTACTTTTTCAAAGATATTCATACAGTTTGTCCAGGTTATGATGGCCTAAATTATTATGCAACATTTTCAGTTTGCAAAAGAAACTATTTGTCTAAAAACTATTTTAATAATTAAAAATCAACAAGTTTTGTTTTTGAGTCAATTGTTGCTAAATGAGGACTATGTGACAGTCGCTGACAAATTAGATCAGGAGAAATCCATGTGTGTTCACATTGTGGTATTATTTTCAGCACTTAAGCTCTAGGCATCATCATTTATATGAAGTGTGTGTTTTGCAGGGAGGCGGAGGACAGCAACAAAGCCAAGGCCCCCGTCTTTATGAGGACTTTCAAGGAGTCCGAGAAATCCAAGAAAACTGTGAAGTCTATGATTGAGACAAAAGACGGAGACAAAAGCAAGGAGCAAGGAGGCAAGAAAAGTAAAAATGCCAAAAAGGAAGGTGAAAAATGTGAGTAAAAGGAAACCACCTGAGAGAGTCGGTGGCGCTCCGGAAGCTATAGTTTTATTAATGTATCCGTTCTTTCATTTCTTCTTTCACCCGTCGCCAGCTGAATCAGGAGGGGATCAGGCTAAAGCTGCCTCACAGACGGCCCCAAAAAAAGCTGTGGAGAATGGAAACGAGGGCCTGACCCAAGAGGAGATTATTGAGAGGAACCGTGCCAAGTTCATCAGCAAGCAGTTGGGTGGCGGTAAACCAGAGAAGCCCAGGTAGGACACATGATGAATTGTGAGGAAAAAGCTTTGTTCATGGCAAATAAAGCCCCGCTTTTGAATCTCTAAATGACTTTTACTAAATCACTTAAACCCGCATGTTGACTTCTACGTTATTTGATTTAAAAAAAAATGTATTTGGCCCGCATCGATAAACCGGCAAAATACCGTAATCCACGAAATGCATTATTAGGCTGTTTTCGAAGGCTGCGTGATATATACATATATAAACGCATTTAAATTAAGCATAATTGTGAATTATGATTTTGTTAAATATATATATGCAATGAAGGTTTAATATATATGTGCTTTAATTATTTACATGCGTGTATGTTACGTATGTGCATCTCACAGCGGCTCTGTTCACAGTAAATGCTGCTCCACACTAGGGGTGGGCGATATGGCAAAAATGTCATATCACGATTTTATCACGATTCTCTGTCATGTTGGCCAAACTAATTTCCATATTTTAAAACCAAACCCCAAGGTAACAAAATGTAAAATAAAAAGAATGGCAGATATTTAGACTAAAGTGGGCGAAGATAAAAATCTTTGTAATTATTTTATCTTTGTTATTAAAAAATAAGACCAAAGATAGGCTACAAGTAACACTGGTTTAAAGTTTTCTTTTTTTTAATGCTGTTGTATTGTACAGTAAGTCCCCTAAACCCCAGAAGCCAAAGGGGAAGGCAAACCGGGTGTGGGATATGGGTGGGAGGAGCACTGGAGTGCTGGACTACAGCGGAGCCAACGGCAACAACTCCAGTGACGCGCAGAACCAAGACCCTGATTCCATTGCTGAACCGGTGAGCAATCCATTATTACACCTGACAAAAAGTCTCAAATTCGCTGCACCATCTTTTTAATTGCAAGCACTAACTCTGCATTCTCATGGTTGTAATTTCTATTGCTTTTCAATGAAATTCAGATATTGCAGATGAAATTTTCAAGCAACTCTTTGTTTTTTCCAGCTTATCCAGGTGGATTCAATGAAAGGGGACCTGCGAGGTGTTGATTATGAATCCTCAGAGGATGAGGATGAAGAGGTGCAAGAAGAGGAGAGAGTTGTGGTGGCAAACACTAACAAGAAAGGGTAACATTTTAAATTTGCTACTGTTCTGCCTTTTCAAACACGGCCTAAAGATGTGGCTTCTTCATCTGAACTTGCTGCCTCTGCATCTATGAATGATGTACGTTCTCTGCAGAGCTAAAAAGGGTGGTTTCGGGGGAATGTTTGGGATGCTGAAAGGCCTGGTGGGATCTAAAAATCTGACTCAGGAGCACATGGAGCCAGTTCTGGACAAGATGAAAGATCATCTCATCGGTACGACATCGCTCTCGCCCCATGGCACCTCATTCATTGTTTGCATGTTTTTTTAACGATTAATTTAAAGAAGTAAATTATTAAAATAAATAAATAATTGATGTAATTAGAAGTTAATTAATCTAAAAGTACAGTACTACACATTAAATTTGTCAAAAAAAGTTTGATTAAAATTAATCATTTCTTTAAAAATAAAAATGAATTATATAAATGAGTCATACAAAAAACTAAACGGTAAAAGAAAAGGATAATATTTTGATGTATAATTATAAAAAATCATAATACATCTAATAATGAAGTATTATAGGTAGACGATAAGTGTAATCAAATTATTCAAATAATGTAATTTTGATTACAAATATTTTATTTAAATAAAATTATTTAAATAATACATCTAATAGTACAATAGCAAATAAGTACAAATTTTATTAAATAAAAATTAATATAAAGGAATACATCCAACAATACAGTGCCATAGGTAATAAAAAGATAAAATTATAGTTTTATACAAGAAAACAATTCAAGTAAATTAAAATTTGATTAACTATAAATGTGTAAAAACAAATTGATTCATATAATTTTATCTAATAATACAGTAATACAGCTTGAAAAATAAGAGTTTACACAATTATAATAATTTTTCACAGTATAAATTGGGTGTTTATGTGGAAACTTTATACATGTTCTTTTTTTAGTCTGTTCTTTTTAATGAATTTATTGAAAAGTTCACAAATTAGTCTTAATGATTCATTAGAGATTCTGGTCTGATCAAAATATGTCAGACAAGACAACAGGGAGATGCCAAAAGACCACTCACTAAACCTGTCCCTTTGAACTTGACTGACTGAATATGTACTGTTTGAATCCATTAAAAAATAAACATACACATTAAAAATACAGCAAATACATTCTAAATCAGTTGAAACTGGTTCGACGAAGGTGGGATCAGTGAACTCCGTCAAAGCGCGTCTGATGCTCATAAACACAGAGCCTCACCAGATCCTCTTGACTTAATTTATTAATAACTTACTAAATTAAGAAAATGAATAATTTGTAGTTGAAATGTTTATTCCAAGTCAAAATGTTACCGAATCCCAGGAATGACCCAACTACAAACTAGTTGATAAACTATGTGTGACAGCCTACATTTATAATTGGATCAAACTAATAGCTAACGTATTGCAAACTATCCTTTTTTTTCCCTTCTAGCCAAGAATGTAGCAGCTGAAATAGCCTCCCAGCTCTGTGACTCAGTGGCCAAGAAACTGGAAGGCAAAGTCATGGGCACTTTCACCAGTGAGTACAGCACACACCTGCTGAACAGCCCGTCCAAACAAGAGATTTCCCACACATGTGTTTATCTTCTGTCTTTCTCTCTGGCCTTCCTGGATTATTGTGCTCTTCTAAATCTTCTCCTGGCTTTCTTCTCTCCAGCTGTGGCCTCTACAGTAAAGCAGGCTCTGCAGGACTCTCTGGTGCAGATCCTGCAGCCCAAGCGGCGTGTGGACATCTTGAGGGATGTGCTAGAGGCTCGTTCTCAGCGCAAACCCTTCGTCATCACCTTCTGTGGTGTGAACGGCGTCGGCAAATCCACCAACCTCGCCAAGGTAAAAAAAAAAAAAAAAAATTTCCAAAGGGCAGGGTTGCCAGGTTTTCATAACAAAACCTGCCCAATTGCTACTCAAAACTAGCCCAAATTTTGCCCAATCACATTTCGAGTGGGGGTCCCCTGGTAATAATCCATCAACCTCACCAAGGACCAAAAAAAAAAAAACCCTTTCCATAGAGCAGGGTTGCCAGGTTTTAACAACAAACCCACCCAATTGCTACTCAAAACTATTCCAAAAGTTGCCCAATCGCTTTTCGAGGGGGTCCCCCGATAATAATCCACCAACCTCGCCAAGGTTAAAAAAAATAAATAAATTAAAAAAAAATCCGAAGGGCAGGGTTGCCAGGTTTTCACAACAAAACCTGCCCAATTGCTACTCAAAACTAGCCCAAAAGTGGCCCAATCACATTTTGAGGGGGTCCCCCGATAATAATCCACCAACCTCGCCAAGGTTAAAAAAATAAATAAATTAAAAAAAAATCCGAAGGGCAGGGTTGCCAGGTTTTCACAACAAAACCTGCCCAATTGCTACTCAAAACTAGCCCAAAAGTGGCCCAATCACATTTTGAGGGGGTCCCCCGATAATAATCCACCAACCTCGCCAAGGTTAAAAAAATAAATAAATTAAAAAAAAATCCGAAGGGCAGGGTTGCCAGGTTTTCACAACAAAACCTGCCCAATTGCTACTCAAAACTAGCCCAAAAGTAACCCAATCACATTTTGAGGGGTGTCCCCAAGTAAAAATCTACCAACCTCGCCAAGGTAAAAAAAAATAAAAAACAATTTCCGAAGGGCAGGGTTGCCAGGTTTTCACAACAAAACCCGCCCAATTGCTACTCAAAACTAGCCCAAAAGTGGCCAATTCACATTTTGAGGGGGTCCCCCGGTAATAATCCACCAACCTTGCCAAGGTAAGAAAAAAAAATCCGAAGGGCAGGGTTGCCAGGTTTTCACAACAAAACCCACCCAATTGCTATTTAAAACTAGCCCAAAAGTAGCCCAATCATGTTTCGAGGGGGGTTCCCCGGTAAAAACACGTTCTGTGGCGGGGTTCCTCTGGTAATTAGCATTCCAGGGGCTAAATATTATTTTTTTGGGGGTCGCTTCAACCTGCGTACATGTGAAACAACCCACGGCAACAGTATGAAAGTAGCCCAATACCGTGGGAAAACCACGGACTTTGCAATACTGTCGAAGGGCTTTAAAATGAAGAACTTATCTTATAGAAATGTAAGGTCTGGAATAATTGGATAATTGTTAATAAGTGTTTAAATTTAAAATGAGAAATGTGTATGCAGTAGTTGTTGTTTTGTTTTCTCTCTCTTTTCATGCATGCAAAATACACTACAGGTCAAAAGTTTGAACTAATTCTGAATAAAAGTATTAATTTCGTTCATTTTTATGTTCATTTAAAAAAATATTAAGCAACTGTTTTCAACATGAAAACAAGAAAAATTTCTTGAGCATCAAATCAGTATATTCAGAAGTCATGTGACATGTATTCCTGTTTTTTTGTGTTTTTGTACAGATATCTTACTGGTTGATCGAGAACGGTTTCACGGTGCTCATCGCGGCCTGTGACACCTTCCGTGCGGGTGCCGTGGAGCAGCTGAGGACCCATCAGCGCCGTCTGAACTCTTTGCACCCACCTGAGAAGCACGGAGGACGCCCCGCCGTACAGCTCTTTGAGAAGGGCTACGGCAAGGATGCTGCTGGGATCGCCATGGAGGCTATCGCCTTTGGTAAAAACCATGTGATTATAGAGGAAATGAAACTTACAAGGATTCATTTGTTAACAGTTGTCATCTTATTCTGCAGCTCGTAATCAGGGCTTTGACGTGGTGCTGATCGATACCGCTGGGCGTATGCAGGATAACGCTCCTCTGATGACGGCTCTGGCTAAGCTGATCGCGGTCAACACCCCGGACCTCGTCCTGTTTGTGGGAGAAGCACTGGTGGGCAATGAGGCTGTGGATCAGCTGGTAGGTGTAATACCACATGTGGCCTATAGAAGGCACTGCTTTATAGTGATACTTCTGACCTTATGAAGTGTCTAGAAAATGTTTTTGGACAATAAATAGTGCTTTAAAAGTGCACTAGGGAGTGCTTGATGTTTTAGAAAGCCATTTATATATTAGAATAGTGGGTTATGACAAATAACGGCCTGCTGGTGCACAGTCTTTCAGTTAATTTAATGATGCTTTTGCACCATTTATCAACCCCAGTCTGCTTCTGCTTTTGTTAAATTGAAAAGTGTGGCAAAAATGTTTACACTTGTGTCTTTCAAGGAAGATGGAAAACCATACAAGTTTAGAATGAAGTGAAAGTAAGTAAATGATGACAGAAGGTGTGTTTTAAATAGAAATTGATACTGTTTTCAGTGAGGATGCATAAAATTGGTCAAAAATGACAGTAAATGCATTAAGAATGTTAAAAGATTTATATTGAAAATAAATGGGCATTCTTTTGAACTTTCTATTTATAATAAAATCCTAAAAATGTCAGTTCCACAAAAGTATAAAGCAGTTAAAAACTGTTTTTAATGTTTATTTATCATATTAGCATATTAGAATGATTTCTGAAGGATCATGTGACACCGAAAACTGAAGCAGTGTTATTTTTAGTATCACTGAGAGACAAAAATTTATTTGTTTATTTTCTGTTTTAGAAATCTATACAATTTTTTACATTTTTTTTATTTATGTTTTAGTTATTTAGTAGTTTGCTATTTTGTATTTTAGAGAAATATCCTGGCAAGTTTGGCAACTAGCTGGAAATGTGTATATATATATATATAAAACACAATATTACTGTTTTAGTGTATTTTTGCTGAAATAAATGCAGCCTTGGTGAGCAAACATCAAAAACGGAGGCAAAATGAGGAGCTAAGCATGGCAGGGAGCATCAGACCAACTCCAAATAATTAAAGCCATTTTAGGATGATTTTAGCCAAAATGGCTGAAAAATCATAAATACAACATTTAGTAATTTAATGGCTAGTAATAGATGCCGCTGATATCAAATTAATGTTCTGTCTGAGGTGATAATGGTACACACAAAGTTTGGTGTCAATACGTCAAAGCTTTGCAGAGATACAGCCTCAGACGTAATCTGACATCATGCCTCAAATTTGGACAAATGGTCTAGGACGAGTTTGAAAAAGTAGGTTTCAACATAAATTAAAATGGCGCACAGGAAGTTCGGCCGACTATGTTCTCGGCATGAAGGAATATTTTGAGACTTGTTTAATTACAGTAGGCAAATGCAATCAAAAGTTATTAGCGTTTTTGGAAATTTCATTATTAATGTTAAATTAACTTTTTTAAATTTAACTTTTGACCAATAGGTGGCGCTGTTACCAAATTGATGTGGCTTCTTTTTTGGCCAAACCATTCAGAAGATATAAGCAAAAATAGCCATGTTTCATTTCTCCTGGCCATTAGGTGGTGCTGCACCAAAACTGTGCAGGTAGCCTCGGGCATGGTTGTTAAAACACCCCAAGTTTGGTCTCAATACGCCAAACCATTTGTGGAGATAAAGCCTCACATTCATTTTATGCGTGCTCTTTGTCGAATTTGTTCATGCATTATTCTAGTATTTTATTTTGCCAGCATGGTCCAAAGATGATCTGAGCAAATTTTGGTAAATATCGGATGAACGGTCTAGGACGAGTTTGAAGTAAGTAGATTTTAACATAAATCAAAATAGCGCACAGGAAGTTTGGCCGACTGTGACAAATTTGGCATCTATGTTCTCGGCATAAAGAAATATCTTGAGACTAGTTTGATTACAGCACGCTAATGCAATTAAAAGTTATTAGTGTTTTTGGAAATTTCATTATTAATGGTTAATGAATGGTTTATAACTTTTGACCAATAGGTGGCACTGTTACCAAACTGATGTGGCATGGTCAGTGTGAGGTGACAATAGCACATACAAAGTTTAGTGTCAAAACTTGGAGAGATACAGCCTCAGATGGAGTTTGGCATGATTCCAGCAAATTCGTTGATGAGTAAAACGACAACTGTTTCGTATATCAACTCGAAATCCATAACTTTTTGCCAGCATGTCTGAAGATGATCTTAGTCAAATTTGGTGAAAATTGGACCAATGTTCTAGGAGGAGTTTGAAAAAGTAGGTTTCCAACATAAATCAAAATGGCGGGAAGAAGATCAACTGACTGTGGAAAAATTGCTATATGTGACCCTGGACCACAAAACCAGTCATAAGGTGAAATTTGACAAAACTGAGATTTATACATCAAATGAAAGATCAATAAATAAGCTTTCTATTGATGTATGGTTTATTAGGATAGGACACTATTTGGCTGAGATACATCTATTTGAAATCAGAAATCTGAGGATGCAAAAAAATCAAAAAGACTGAGAAAATCACCTTTAAAGTTGTACAAATTAGGTTCTTAACAATGCATATTACAAATCAAAAATTACATTTTGATATGTTTACAGTAATAATTTTACAAAAAATCTTCATGGAACATGAACTTTACTTAATTTCTTAATGATTTTTTGCATAAAAGAAAAATCAAAAATTTTGACCCATGCAATGTATTTTTGGCTATTGCTACAAATATACCCCAGCGACTTAAGACTGGTTTTGTGGTCCAGGGTCACATATATGTTCTCGGTATGACCCAAAGAATATATTGAGATCACTTTCATTACAATAGGCCAATTTAATACAATGTTATATTAGCATGCCCCCTCTTGACTACTGTCAGGGTATTGAAAATACAGAGTTTTGTAACAATACGCCAATGCGTTCGTGAAAAATATAGCATTTTACGACAAAATTCATGGGAAAATTCAACTCTAGGGTAGGGTTCGTCTCTACACTCTTAAAAATAAAGGTGCTTCACGATGCCATAGAAGAACCCTTTTTGTCAAAGTGGTTTCATAAAGCATCTTTAACATCTGAAGAACCTTTCTGTTTCACAAAAGGTTCTTTGTGGCAAAAGAAGGTTCTTCAGATTATAAAAAGGTAAGAAAGAGATGGTTCCTTGTGGAACCAAAAATGTTTCTTCTATGGCATCGCTGTGAAGAACCTTTTGAAGGACCTTTATTTTGAAGAGTGTAGATGCTCCACCAAATCTAAAGAGACCAGTTTTTTGGCCAAATCATTCATAAGTTATAACTTAAAATAGCCAATTTTCATATATCCTGGCCATTAGGTGGCGCAGGCCAAAACTGTGCAGGTAGTCTCAGGTCATGGTTGTTATCTCAATACTCCAAACCATTGTGGAGATAAAGCCTCACATCTGTTTTTGCATGCTCTTTGTCAAATTTGTTCACGCGTTATTCAAGAACAGTTTGATTAATCTTTTAAACTTTTGCCAGCATGGTTCAAAGATGGTCTGAGCCAGTTTTGGTAAAAATCAGACAAACCATCTAGGATGAGTTTGAAAAAGTAGGTTTCTCGAATTAATAAAAGAAAACGAATGTTAAATTTTGGTGTCAATTTGACAAGTAGTGGCACTAGAGAGTGAGTTAGAGACTCCAAACTTGCTATGGTTAATGTTGAGACTGTCCTCTATCTGTGTGCCAATTTTCATAACTTTCCCACAAGCTGTTCTATGGGATGCCATAGACTCAATAGCGGAAGAAGAAGCAGCAGCAGAATAATAGAGATGCCCATGATGGTCTCTCGCTTGTTCTGTTTCTGTTGTATCTACTTGAAACTGATATCTGAAACACAGTCCTGAGCTTCTCAGAAATATTCCAGGTCGTTATGATAATGTAGTGAATGTTTTCTGCTTTGTTGTAGGTTAAATTTAATCAAGCACTGGCTGATCATTCCAAGACGGACAAACCCAGGCTTATCGACGGCATCGTTCTCACTAAGTTTGACACCATTGATGACAAGGTATGACTCCAGGACGTTTTTTAATGGCGCGTTCTTATAAAAAAAAAAGATCTTGGTTAACAGAAAGTCCACATTGTTTCCTGTAGGTGGGCGCTGCTATTTCCATGACCTACATCACAGGTCAGCCCATCGTGTTCGTGGGCACCGGTCAGACGTACAGCGACCTGCGCAGCCTCAACGCCAGGGCTGTGGTCAGCGCGCTCATGAAGGCCTAAGTACACCACCTACAGGACCTGCCTCTGCTGCTCCAGCCACTTTCACGGTTTCGCCACAGCTAGATATGAGACCCTGTGACCCTCTCAGCTTCCCGTGAATGCAGACATGCCTATGTGTTGAAATGATAGGTGTTTTTTTGCTTTCCTACAGGTTTAACTGAAATTCAGTTCATATTTAGGATCCTTCTTGTGTTCATTTTGTTCCAGGAAAAAAAAGTGTTTAATTCAGTTTAATGAGTGGAAGGAATATCATGACCTCCGCAGACATTTTTGATCAGACAGCAGCGGTTTGGTTTTCAGAGAGAAAATGAGACTGAGAAGGAAAGTATTTTTGCACTTTTCCACATCTGTTGTCTCTGATCAAGTGTTGTTGTACATCCTGCCCTCCAAAAAAAGATGGACTGAGGTGTTATTCCAATGTTATAACAGAGATATAATATATTCTAAATGTATTTTGTCTACTTTTTATTTGATTAATGTAGGTACATCCAGATGAGGCCCACAACCCAAACTGTCTCATGAAATCACTACCATAGTGCCTCAGCTCATTACATTAGCCGTTGTTCCCAAAACAATTCCGTACAAACGCTGCCTTTTCTCATTCTTCCTTTTATACTCAGGCTTTTCATGTCTCTGGATGTGAAAGGCATTCTAAGGTATTTGGCGCCGGAGGTTTGAAGACGCCTCAGCAGAGCGTTTTTAAAATGCTGTGTATACCAAACCATCTGAAGCCCTACGAAGTTACGTATTTGTTTTAATTCATTAGTGACTGTTTTGTCATATTCGTTTCTTTCAGGTCCCTTCGTCCTTTTATTTTAGAACAAAGTCAGGTCTTAACTCTCATTCACCTCATGTTAATTTGTGTTAACACAATGGCAAGACTGGAGAGCTTCATAGAGAAGATTTGTTGTACTTTGGCAATGTGTAATATTTCTTAAATAAAGCTGCTATAATAGCTTGTAGTGACTTGTCATTTGGTGCTAAAAGTTTGTAATTGTTATACTTACACTGCTGTCCACCTGTCACTCAAGTGACCACGCCCTTAATTATGCAGAATTTTAAGGCTTAATATAACTTAAAGGGATAGTTCACCCAAAAATGAAAATTTGATGTTAATCTGCTTACCCCCAATGCATCCAAGATGTAGGTTACTTTGTTTCCTCAGAAAAACACAAACGAAGATTTTTAACGAAAACCGGTGCAGTCTACCAGCCTTATCATGGACGTGGATGGGCACCAGACCTTTAAAAGTAAACAAAAACATGCACAGACAAATCCAAATTACACCCTGCGGCTCGTGATGATACATTGATGTCTTAAGACACGAAACGATCGGTTTTTGTGAGAAACTGAACAGTATTTATATCATTTTTTACCTTTGATACACAGCCACGTCCATCTGTAATGTGCACGAGTTTGGCATCAGTCACGTCACATGAGCACGCGCTCTGACGTAGAATACGCAAACGCCGGAAGGGGAAATCAGTGAAAAGTCCCGGATGAGTTTGCGCAAACTAATGTAATCTTTTAGCTTTAAATCGGTTTAAACAATCAGGATACGCACAAGTATTTACCATTTTGAACAGCCGCTATACCCACAATCTCTGTGCTCTGTGTAAACAATGAGTGTCGTATACATGCGACAGATCGCTTCCGGCGTTTGCGTATTCTACGACAGAGCGCGTGCTCATGTGACGTGACTGATGCCAAACTCGTGCACATTACAGATGGACGTGGCTGTGTATCAAAGGTAAAAAATGATATAAATACTGTTCAGTTTCTCAAAAACCGATCGTTTCGTGTCTTAAGACATCAATGTATCATCACGAGCCGCAGGGTGTAATTTGGATTTGTCTGTGCATGTTTTTGTTTACTTTTAAAGGTCTGGTGCCCATCCACGTCCATGATAAGGCTGGCAGACTGCACCGGTTTTCGTTAAAAATCTTCGTTTGTGTTTTTCTGAGGAAACAAAGTAACCTACATCTTGGATGCATTGGGGGTAAGCAGATTAACATCAAATTTTCATTTTTGGGTGAACTATCACTTTAAATGGATGAGTTATAAGAAAAAATTAACCCCCTCACAGTTGACAGGAAGGGCAAAATTAGCTATATGGACCAAAAACACTTTTTGTACTGGCCTGTAAATTTTTTGGGGGCATTTTAACATGGGGCGTCCATGGGATAGACTCCCTTTTGGAGCCAGTCTCTAGCGGACAGTGGATAAATTGTAGTTTAAGTCACCGTATTGGTTTCAATAGAAAGAGCGGCAGGTTGCCGCTTGGTGAAAAGTCTACACTCCCGGAAGAGTTTGGGCAAGGAAACGTAATCTTTTAGTTTTTAATCAGTTGCAAGAATCAGGATAGGCACAAGTAATTACAATTTTGAGTAGCCGGCTAGCCGCTATGCACGGTGTAAATAATTTTGTGAACGCACTCAGGACAGTTAGACATAGTGAATCAAGAGGTAAAAAAAAAAAAAAAAGCACAGACCTATCGTTTGGTGTCTTAACAACTCAATGTATCATTGCAAGCCGCAGAGTTTAATTTTGTTTTGTCTGTGTATGTTTTGACTCTAAAAGCCGTGGATACCATTGACTGCCATTATATGACTGGCAGACTGCAACGGTTTGAGTTAAAAATCTTCGTTTGTGTTCTACTGAAGAAACAAAGTCACCTACATCTTGGATGCCCTGGGGTTAGGCAGAGAAACATCAAATGTAAGTCTGAGCTTTTTCAACAGAAAGAAACCTGCACTGATTTGGAAATATATCAGTGCCTTTATTTAGTCTCAGGATGCACACCAGTAATGTTTTTTTCTAAAGCACGTTTGCCCTGTCTATGAAACCGGGCCATAAATTCAAGAAAAACATTTATCTCAACAATTCTGGCTTATTTTCTTCCAGTTTATATCACAAATTAGGCTTTTCTTTTCACAGGTTATATCCTGAGTTTATATTCTCAATAGTGAAAAAAGTGAGACATAAATTAAAAATTGTGATTAAAGAGGTCAAAAACTGATAAAATTCGCAATTCCATCCGTTCATTTCCATGTGGAAATAGGCTTCCACAGAATTCACATTCTGTAATTTTTTCACAGAAACAATACACATACTTATGTCTATTGCATTGCAATACCAAACATACCTCTTTCATAGTCTGGTTCTCTAAAAGCATGACTTTTATAGGCTGGTTCTTGTTATGAATCGCTCAAAAAGTATTACAAACTCGTGAGTTATTAATTAGCATATAGATCTCACCCTACCTGCAAATCTCTCTCCAAAGCAACGCCTCCTTCATCACACATGTAGGCAGACGTTGGTGGACAGTTGAACACAATGCTGTCAGACTACCTCATGTCTCATTAACCGGTTTGAACATTATTACCATACAAAGCACACAATACGCCTATTTACAAAAATAAAGCCTCCCATTCTCGTTCCGTCTGCAATAGTATAATGTATCCGTTTACTCACCAAATCCAGAAGGGTGTTTACTGAGATAACAGTTGATTCACTGACTGGGTGTTTATGACAGCATACATTTTCACATAAAAGTTCTGATGCAATGTAATACTGTTTGGTTTAGTATGTAGATGTTGCTTGATCCACCTTGTTTTGTAAAGCTGTTTTCCTTCATTAGCCACTGTAAAAACCAGAATAATTGCAGTAAACAGTAACTATTTTCTACAAACCAGTGTGTTTATGATTATTATAATGAATTAACATAATATAACAAATAGCAGTTTGCAATATCAAGAAGCATAACAAGCTGTTTTGTACAGCTAAAGTAACTGAAAGCAGATAACACCAGAAGTCGTGCACATTCAAGTTACAAATGGCTCTTGCACACACGTGAAAAATAAGGTCAAGAAAAATCTCTTCTGCTCACCAAACCTGCATTTATTTGATCTGAAGTAACAGCAAAAACAGTAAAATAGTTTAATATTTTTACTATTTAAAATTACTTTTCTATTTGAATATATTTTAAAATGTAATTTATTCCTGTGATTTCAAAGCTGAATTTCCGGCATCAATACTCTAGTCACATGATCCTTCAGAAATCATTGTAATATGCTGATTCACTTTTAAGAAACATTTATTATTAGTCTTTTATTATATTTAAAACAGTTGAGTAATTTTAGAAAATAAAACATTTAATAATACAAATAATTTATTTAGCAAGGATGCTTTAAATCAATGTACAGTCGTGGCCAAAAGTTTTGAGAATTACATAAATATTGGAAATTGGAAAAGTTGCTGCTTAAGTTTTTCTAATAGCAATTTGCATATACTCCAGAATGTTATGAAGAGTGATCAGATGAATTGCATAGTCCTTCTTGGCCATGAAAATTAACTTAATCCCGAAAAAAAACTTTCCACTGCATTTCATTGCTGTCATTAAAGGACCTGCTGAGATCATTTCAGTAATCGTCTTGTTAACTCAGGTGAGAATGTTGACGAGCACAAGGCTGGAGATCATTATGTCAGGCTGATTGGGTTAGAATGGCAGACTTGACATGTTAAAAGGAGGGTGATGCTTGAAATCATTGTTCTTCCATTGTTAACCATGGTGACCTGCAAAGAAACGCGTGCAGTCATCATTGCGTTGCATAAAAATGGCTTCACAGGCAAGGATATTGTGGCTACTAAGATTGCACCTAAATCAACAATTTATAGGATCATCAAGAACTTCAAGGAAAGAGGTTCAATTCTTGTTAAGAAGGCTTCAGGGCGTCCAAGAAAGTCCAGCAAGCGCCAGGATCGTCTCCTAAAGAGGATTCAGCTGCGGGATCGGAGTGCCACCAGTGCAGAGCTTGCTCAGGAATGGCAGCAGGCAGGTGTGAGCGCATCTGCACGCACAGTGAGGCCAAGACTTTTGGAAGATGGCCTGGTGTCAAGAAGGGCAGCAAAGAAGTCACTTCTCTCCAAAAAAAAAAAACATCAGGGACAGATTGATCTTCTGCAAAAATTATGTCGAATGGACTGCTGAGGACTGGGGCAAAGTCATACCCTCCGATGAAGCCTCTTTCCGATTGTTTGGGGCATCTGGAAAAAGGCTTGTCCGGAGAAGAAAAGGTGAACGCTACCATCAGTCCTGTGTCATGCCAACAGTAAAGCATCCTGAGACCATTCATGTGTGGGGTTGCTTCTCATCCAAGGGAGTGGGCACACTCACAATTTTGCCCAAAAACACAGCCATGAATAAAGAATGTACCAAAACACCCTCCAACAGCAACTTCTTCCAACAATCCAACAACAGTTTGGTGAAGAACAATGCATTTTCCAGCACGATGGAGCACCGTGCCATAAGGCAAAAGTGATAACTAAGTGGCTCGGGGACCAAAACGTTGACATTATGGGTCCATGGCCTGGAAACTCCCCAGATCTTAATCCCATTGAGAACTTGTGGTCAATCCTCAAGAGGCGGGTGGACAAACAAAAACCCACTAATTCTGACAAAGTCCAAGAAGTGATTATGAAAGAATGGGTTGCTATCAGTCAGGATTTGGCCCAGAAGTTGATTGAGAGCATGCCCAGTCGAATTGCAGAGGTCCTGAGAAAGATGGGCCAACACTGCAAATACTGACTCTTTGCATAAATGTCATGTAATTGTCGATGAAAGCCTTTGAAACGTATGAAGTGCTTGTAATTATATTTCAGTACATCACAGAAACAACTGAAACAAAGATCTAAAAGCAGTTTAGCAGCAAATTTTGTCAAAACTTTTTGTCAAAACTTTTGGCCACGACTGTACATTTATAATGGTACAACCGATTTCTATTTCAGATAAATGCTGTTCTTCTGAACTTTATATTCATCAAAGAAACATGAAAGAATCTATTCAGCTGTTTTCAACATAATAATAAATGTTTTGGAGCAGCAAATCCGAATATTAGAATGATTTCTGAAGGATCATGTGACACTGAAGACTAGAGTAATGATGCTGAAAATTCAGATTTGAAATCAAAGGAATAAATTACATTTTAATATATATTCAAACAGAAAACTGTTATTTTAAATAGTAAAAATATTTCAAAACTTTACTGTATTTTGAATCAAATAAATGCTTGGCTTGGTGAGCAGAAGAGACTTTTTTAGAAACATTAAAATCTTACGGGTTAAAAACTTTTGACTGGTAGTGTAGATGTAATCCTTGAAAACACATTCACTGCATTTATTTCTTTTCAATTACGACAACAACACATTTGGTACCAAACAGATGCTTTATTTTAAAATAGCATATAAATACCTAAAAGACATTTGTGGACAGAGATGATAAAACAGTGGACCACTGGAGTTCAAATACAAAAGGTTTATAAACAACTGTTCACATATCTTCTTTCGAGCATTACTGACCAAGCATTAATGACTATAAATGGGGACTAACTGTCAAAGTGCAATAAAATGTGTTGAAAGTTGTGTGGCTTGAGAAGAATGATGGCATTACACCATTATCCTCAGTCTCATGACGCGTTCAAGTAGATTCAAGGAAGCTGAGATGCTTCTAAGTACAGCCTGAGAAATCACATGAATTTTGATTCACACCTCAAGTCACCCTGACCAATCGTTTATTGCATTTCCTCTTTACAGGATTGATTTAGTAATAAAAGAATGTCCGGAGTCATATTTCAACCAACAACAATGTGTGTGTGTGTATGCTGTATATGGAAGCTTTTTTTCCACAACAGAATTAAGGAAAGAAAGAAAAAAAAAAAAGATAGTTGCAACATTTTTCAAACAAATCTGACTTTTTGAGTTTACAGCTCACTTTTTGTAATGTGTTTGAAAGCTTGTTTCTGCCACAGAATAAAAAATAAAAACGGTAATTGCAATTCTGGATTTTTTTTCTTGCATTTGCGAGATTATATCGAACATTTCAGACTTTTCTTAGTTTTTATCTCAGAATTTATATCTTGCAATTCAGAAAATGTGTTTGTTTGCATTTAAAATATATTTTTTATGAAATATTTGTACTATTTAAAATAACAGCTTTCTAGTTGAATATATTTTGCAATGTAATTTATTCCTGTGATTAAAGCTAAATTTTTAGCATCATTACTCCAGTCTTCAGTGTCACACAATTCTTCAAAAATCATTCTTACATGCTGATTTGCTTTTGAAGAAATATTAATTATTATTATCAATATTTCAAACAGTTGAGTACATTTCCTTTCAGATCCTTTGATGAATAGAAAGATCGCAAGATCAGCATTTATCTGAAATAAACAGAAGTTCAAAAGCTTGTAGTCAGTATAATTTTTCGGGAAAAGAAATTATGTAAATTAATACTTTTATTTAGCAAGGATGCTTTAAATTGATCCAAAATGACATTTATAATGTTACAAAAGATTTTTATTTCAGATAAATGCTGTTCTTCTGAACTTTCTATTCACCAAAGACACCTGAAAGCTGTTTTTAATCATCATAATAATAATAATAATAAATGTTTTTGAGCAAATCAGAATATTAGAATGGTTTCTGAAGGATCATGTGACTATGCTAAAAATTCAGATTTGAAATCGCATAAATAAAATACATTTTAAAATATATTCAAATAGAAAGTAATTATTTTAAATAGTAAAAATATTTCAGAATTTTACAGATTTTGCTGTACTTTGGATCAAACAAATGCAGGCTTGGTGAGCAGAAAAGCCATCTTTAAAAAAAACATAAAAACTAGTAATGTACAGTAAAAGTAACGAAAACTACATTTTATTAAAATCAATATTTTAATTCATTATTCAGTACTGCAAATGCTGTCATTAAACATACGACTGTACTGCACTATGGAAAATAGTACAAATATTTAAAAAAATTACAGAAATGAAGGATTTTTCACATTACAATAATTAAAATTTGAAATTGGGCAGCTAATAGTCCTAAAATTGATTGATTATATATATATATTCTCAGAAGGTGTGTCCAAACTTTTGGTCTGTACTGTAGATATGAAGTCAACTGAAAAAACTTGTGAAAAAATATCTTTCAGGTGGTCAAATAGCAAATAGTGGAGCTCTGCAGCTACCTACTGGTAAAAGTTATTTTTTTTTATTTTAAAACTGGATTTTCCGAAAGATGGGCAAAAATCTTACACTAAACCATGTGAAACTATCCATGTTATCCCCATGAATTAAAGTTAGAAATGTGGGTCTTTTATAAAGTGAATTTTACATAAAAAAGCAGTTTTTGTATAAAAACCCATTTAAAAAAAATATTTATTAATTTATATATATTTTAAAAAATATCACTAACCCACTGAAAACTGCACAAATGTAGAGTAAAAACTTTAATAAACAGAAAAATATACAGTACAGACCAAAAATTTTGGTCTGTACTGTATATACACACACACACACATTCTTATTTAGGTCTGAAATATGACATGGATATTTCTTGATAGTTTTGTGTGGTTCACACAATGATTTAAATATTGCTGGTGCAATGACTAATGTAAAAACTGAAATAGGAAGTGAGACTGCATTGCTAAATCTCGCCTGTTCAACTGTTTTGGTATTTGACAGCTCGTGTTTAAGATCAGACTGGCCTTAAAACATCATTTTTGGTCCACGCTTCACTTAAAAAAATTCTCCCTCACACACATAAATATTTTCCGAGTTGCAGGAGGTCACAGTTTGCTTGGTGGTGATTTTACTGACGCCTTTTCCGTGTGGAGCGAACCAGTACTGGCGGCGCTCGGCTTAAGTATGAGAAATGAGTCTGTTGTGCGTGAAGATCTAGTCATACCAGATCCGAGCGGAAGGGGGCGACGGAACTGTAGAAACATTCCCAGACTGCCACTTGTGTCACGAGTGGTAGTCTGGACAGGGAGAGAGGAAGAGCCACAATGAAGATCTCGTTACAACAGTGCGCATCAGCTGATTTCATCACGGGAAGCCACGGGTGCAGAGGACAGTGGGAAGGCGAGTATAAGACAACAACAGAAGCTCTTGTGCTGCATTCATGGTTCTATGGTTCTAGAAGCATGCACTGAAAGAAAGACGGGAAAAGGACAAAAATGCGTCGTCATGCTTTGGTCAAATGCCCAAACCGCCTTTAGCATGCAAGCTGGATGAGGTGGCAACACAGAAGCTGTCCTAACCTTGCAGGAGGTTTTTCTGGGTCGTAAAGCCATTTTGGCTTTCTTCGCCTTGTGAGATGGGAGATCCTGAATCAATCCAGCAAACGAGTCAGTGAAAAAAATAAAACATTGATTGTATGTAATGTGGGGATGTGACGAGATCTCGTGGCGAGCAAAACATTTTACAGTGTTTAAATAGAGCTGCACGATTAATCGTTAAAAGTAGGGATGCACCAAATGTTTGGCAACCAAAATTATAACCGAATAAGCGAAAAGGCCTAATAAATTAGACCAAACAATGACGATCAAATAGAGGTGAGCACTAATGCAGCAATGTGGGCAGTGTGGAAGCATTTAAAACTGTCAGAGAAAGACTCAAAAATCATTCCAAGCACCGACAGTGAGAGACTGTTTAGTACCGCATCGCATGTCTTCATGAGATGAGAAAGGGCTGGTTGTTGCTGGTTACTGTATGATGACTGAAATCACCAAATGGGCTTAAACCATTAGTAAACAAACTACAGAATGTTATGTTATGTCTAATACATGCATAAATTGTATTTATTCTGACAGCGCTGCATGAGCTTGTTAGCCAGGGTTCAAAGTCCAAAGTGCGAGGAAAATCTGCGTGATGGGAATCATTCATAAATCTGCTGCTGTCAGCAAAAAGCAGTACTGAAGTCTTCTTGTGGGTTTCCGCCAAAATAAAAGTCAACATTCATAAATGTTAGCTTTGTAATTTTACTGTTGTTCTGCAAAATAAAATAAAAAAGTAAGACAATAATAATGATAATCATTACAACAGCTCTATTAATACATGCATTATAACATTCTCCTTTGCTCAGCAAGGCTGCATTTATTTGTACATTTAAAACACATGCCTGATTCAAGAAGGGGCTCTTAAAAATGGCCAACGAATATTATTTTAGTAACTTATTAATTTTAAGTTAAATTGTGCTTTGTTGGTAGGCTATAATGTCTACTAGAGTGTTAAAAATGTTCAGTGTTAAGTAAATATTTTTAAATTGTTTCGTAACTTATTTTTTTTTTAAAGCATATTTTGGCTATTTAATGTATGCAATAGTAAAAAATTGGCAGAATACATGGGGGAAAATACATGAAAAACCGTGTTCGGTAATCGGCCTTCGGCCCAGTGTGTAATTTTGTTCGGCTTCGGCCAAGAATTTTCATTTTGGTGCATACCTAGTTAACAGATCGCCAGTGAATCCAGTCTCGTGTCTCGTCACACCCCTAATGTAATGTGTCTATAAAGTGAAATCAACTTACCCCAACCATTGGTCACCACATCCCGGTCCACTTCCCTGTTGCAAATCTCATTGGCCAGTCGTTCGAAGTATTCCGGCAGGTCGGCGTATTCGTTGCCGTAGGAGATGACCTTAATGCCCTTGTCCAGCATGTTGTCTCTGAGCTTCTTGAATTCGCCCACGTCCTCTCGCCGCACCAGCATGAAATGCTCCAGGTCGGACTTGTGTTTGACCGCCTCTAGAAACAGTGCCTGGAAGGTGGTGTCGTCCACTGTTCTCCCACAGCCCAGGAATACAAAAGACTTTGTTTCATAGAGTTTCTGGATCTCCCTCTGTAAAAACATGCAACAGTGTAATAACTGACTGACATGCGACTATGAAAAAATATTTAGGAGCACCATGTGCAACTGACCCGATCAGCAGATTTGTGTTTGCGCCGAGGGGTGCTTTTATTTTTTTCTACGTGTTTTTGCAACCTTGAGTAATGTATCAGACATATCTGACAAATCCTTTCATAAACAAAGTGTAGACATAGTGTAAATAAGAGATTGATTGTGCAACGTAGAGAGCTTTGATGATTATAATGGAACTTAAGATCGCTTAAGATGAATGACAGTTTCTAATCATTTTTAAGGGAGTTTGTAAATGAAATTTTGATTTAATACAACAGTTCAATAAACAAGAAGTTATTATTGAGTGACTTACATTGTCTGACTATAACACTACTGCCTGATTTTGCTCTATTTCGTTGTCAAAAATAGTCTGAAACAAGTCACAACTGAGCCGCCGTGCATTTTCTTTCAAACACAGCAGTGTTTCATTTACGAATAAACGTGAGATTTTAAATCTAGAGAAATGATTCAATTTCCCATTCATAAAGACAGTGACTTGCTTTATTCCTGAATGAATCAGCCGTTCGAACGAATCAATCAATATGTTTCAGTAATTAAATCATTACTGTCTCTTGCTGTCACCTACTGGCAAATTTGTTTCATTTTTAAAGTATCTTTTCAGTTATTTAAATCATTTAAAATTTCTGTATTCAAAATTTTATTACACTAATCTCAACATGAATTTATGAATTTGCACTCATGCCATCTCTGAGCCTCATTAAACATATGAAAATACACCTACAAGCCACTTTTGTGTTCTTTTATGCCACATCTGAAGTACAAATGAATTTAGTTAATACTGATTTCATTTGATTGATAACTTATTCTTATCCTACTTCTTAGAAATTTAAAAAGCTTAAAAAAATTTTTTTTTTTTTTTTTTTTTTTTTTACATTTTACCAGTATTTACCATACTTTTAAAACAAAAACTAAAAAAGGAAAAATACGCAATAAGAAAATAATTTAAAAAGCCTTCTTCCAAAAGGTACATCTTGAAAAAGGGGGGTCGTCTTATATTCGGGTCAATATGACAATGATTTTCTTACACTATGAACACATTTGAGTCTACTCGTCTATCTATATCTATATATTTAAAAAAAAAAAAAAAAAAAAGTATTTTACTACAACTACTACTACTCACATGTTTTAAATAAAAATACATAAATAACATGAAAAGAAATATTACTATTGTAATATTTCACTTAAAATAACAAAAGATTAATTTAGAAAAACATTTTAAATTACCTAACATTTTATTATTATTATTTAACTTTTTTTATTACTATTATTTTACTACTACTACTACTAATAATAATACAAATATAGAAATAACAAAAAATAGAAATAGCTCTATTGTAATTAAATTGTGTGCATATTGTATATTATGTATATTAAATTATTTAACATTTTATTATTTGAGCAAGTTGCTAGCATGTTTCTAACATGTTTCTAACCTGACTGGCAAGTTGTTAGCATGTTTCTAGCATGATTATCAAGTTGCTAACAAGATTCTAGTTGCTAGTCTTGGCTAGACAGATTAATAGTTAAATAGATTAGAAATATTAGATAAAATGGAAGTTTGAACTGATCAGAAATAGAACAGAAGGGAAGCTTCATTTATTGTCAAGGTACTCTGGGAGTTCAAGTTTGATTTTTGACAGTTTGAATAGTGTTGGCTCATTTGAACATTCTGTCAATGTAAATCTATGGGATTTTTATGATTTTTAATCTTCAATTTTATGAAAGCTTGTTTTCTCAAGCCAACGTAACTATGGTATGCTGCTTTTATCAGCGTCATATAAACTCCATATGCTGATAATGCTGTCATAACGGTTTGTATTTGGGTAAATTATTTCAAGGACTGGAGAGTGAGCAATAAAAACTGACACAAAAGGGAGTATCTCTTCAGGCCAGAATGCTTTGGTTCAGTGTCCTCCACCCCAGTGAATAATCAGCGTTCCAGTTATGTGACTTTATTTTCTCCTGAGAGAAGAAAACATTCACTCACCATGACTTCCGTGTTCCTTAGAACGTTCTGGTAGCCAGCAGGATGCAGTACGATGCCGCTGGGGTTGGTGTAAACACCGTGAATATGGAGTACACTCAGTCTTCTCTTCTCCTGAGCCCACTCCAGAACCTGCACACACAAGCACACAGTGCCATTTCATACTCCACTGCTCCCAATCCGGCTCCCACTAGGAGCGTCCAGCTGCTTTTAATGACTGCGGGTTCTAATCAAGAGGCATCTGATGGAAAAGGTGCATAAACACCCTGCCTAAAGGCCACTCTATGGAAAACCACACATGGCCTGATGAATAAAGACACAGGGAACTGAACATGCAGTCACTAGTGTTTCAGAGGGTCCTTCAGGTGAGCTGCTGTAGAGCTTGCATGCACTAATGCACTATGTGACGCTTGGCCGGAGACCATACGGCTGATTTTATGGCCTATAGCTGAAGCTTTCACTGCTTTGTCCTGAAGGAAATTTATGGCCAAAAGCAAACAGAGATGAACCCGATGCACTGAGCATCTGAGGAACAGCATTTCACAGTTTTATTCAAAGCAAACATTGTTTTTAGTTTAAGCTTAAAGCAACTGATCATCTGATGATGGGTATTTTTGTACAAATCCTCATGGTCTCTTTTTTCCAGATTTCTTATCAGTTATTTATCAGTGACTGATTTAATTTCAAGGGGAATCGGACATAAACAATGCAGTTCGATCATAGACTAAATAATGCACTATATGACGTCACATTGCTGATGGTCTCTAAGCTCCCAGTTACTTTTATTTATATTATCAGGATGTTTTAAATTTAAAATAAATAAAAAATAAATAAAATTATATATATATATATATATATATTAAACTACCAGTCAAACTTTTTTAAATAGCTAAATTTTAGTTTTTTTAAAGTCTCTTCTGCTCACTAAGCCTGCATTCATTTATTTGATCCACAATACAGCAAAAGCAGTAATATTGTCAAATTATTCTATTGTGTTCTATTTAAATATATTTTAAAATGTAATTTATTCCTGGGATCAAAACTAAAACATTTTCAGCATCATTACTCCAGTCTTTAGTGTCACATGATCCTTAAGAAATCATTCTAATGTTCTGATTTGCTTATAGTAACATTTTTCAGGATTCTTTGATGAATAGAAAGATCCAAAGATCAGCATGAAAATAAAAAGCTGTAAGATTAAACACAATAATATTCATAGGAATTATAGAAATTAATTGTTTTATTTAGCAAGGATGCTTTAAATTGTTCAAAAGTGTCAACTATAATGCTGCAGAAGATTTATTTCAGATAAATGCTGTTCTTCTGAACTTTCTACTCAAAGAAACCTGAAAAAAATCTTTTAGCTGTTTTTGACATTATAATAAATGTTTTTGAGCAGCAAATTAGAATATTAGAATGATTTCTGAAGGATCATGTGACTGGAATTATGATGCTGAAAATTCAGCTTTGAAATGACAGGAATAACTTACATTTTAAAATATATTCAAATAGAAAACCATTTTAAATAGCAAAATATTTCAAAATCTTGCTGTATTTTGTATCAAATAAGTACATTATAACATTTTATATTATATACAATTAATTATTTGTGATTTCATTATACTTTATATAATTTATATACAGTCAAAATTCCATCAAAACTACAGGAGGATTCAAACAACAAAATAATAATAATAATAACAATAAATAATAATAATAATATGATTTTCACAAGCTGATTTATACAATTTAGTATTTTATTATGATTTTTACAAGAGTTTAAAGGGATAGTTCACCCAAAAATTGTATGTTTTATTGCTCCCTCCCAGGACATCCAAGATGTAGGTGATTTGTTTCTTCAGTAGAACACAAACAAAGAACTCAAACCGTTGTATGAGTCAATGTGACCCACGGCTTTGAGAGACAAAAAAAACATACACAAACAAAACCAAATTAAACCCTGCGGCTCGTGTCGATACATTGATGTCTTAACACAAAACAATCGGTCTGCGCAAGAAACTGAACAGTATTTATATAATTATTTTACCTCTGATCCACCACAATGTCCAACAGTCCTGAACACGTCAACGTGCAACCGATTAAACACTAAAGGATTACATTTGCTTGCGCAAATTCACCAGGGAGTGTTGACTTTTCAGACTCCCAACTTTTCAGTCAGACCGTCTGAAGTTATGGTCGCTTGCTCTTCATCACGCACTAGCTGTTGTGAACGCGCTCAGGACAGTTGGACATTGTTAGAGGTAAAAAATTATATAAATACGGTTCAGTTTCTTGCACAGGCCGATTGTTTCATGTATTAAGACATCAATGTATCGTTACGAGCCACAGGGTTTAACTTGGGTTTTGTCCGTGTATGTTTTTTTTTACTCTCAAAGCGATGGATCCCATTGACTGCCATTATATGACTGACAGACTGCAACGGTTTGAGTTAAAAATCTTCATTTGTGTTCTACTAAAGAAACAAAGTCACCTACATCTTGGATGCCCTTTTAACTAATACTGTTGCTTCAGAAACGACATTTAGATTAAAAACAGTCTTCTTTCACTGACACATTCCCGCATTGACCGAATCCAAATCTAGACCTCCTTCACTATTCAGATTTAAAACACTGCTGCTATATAGAAACATGTTTTTACAAAACACAGATGATACCTTCTTCTCATCTGTGAGATCGAGAGACTCCAGTTTGGTTCCTTGGTGGGCAGCATAGATCTCTAGCAGATTGTCAAAGTTGGTGGTGAGGACCAGAGCACCGCTCTCCATTAACTGCAGCACGGAGCGGAGGAGATGCTTCCCAGCGTTCTCCATCTTACACTCCAGGTCATCAAACACCTCATAGAGGCAGTCTTTAAAAAAGGTGGAGCGTACATTTCCCGTCCGCTACAGAGAGGGAAAAAAATGAAATCTGAGATATATGGAAAAACAAATCAGCTTCAGGAGTATTCAAATAACTCTTTTGGGAATGCAGTGTAAGACAAGTGAACCACAGAAGGCTTCTAGAGGAAAAAAAAAATCTTCTTTGAGGGCATTGAAATGTGCTCTAATAACACATCAAAGAAAATTAAGTACTTAATTCATGTACCTAGGCTGAAACTGTAGGCAATTATACTGATTTTAACTTTTTCTGTGGTGGCGTTCACCTATGCAAACTTCAACCCTGATAATAAGAATCTCATAAAAGTTAGAAGAACTTCAGTCAAATATTCAGGCTATATTTGTAGACAATTAGAAAATGTGGAAGATTGGGAAGAGAGCGCCGAGAATAGAGGAGTTCTGACAGCAGTGCCCTTGCCCTGGTCAGACTCAAGCTCATTACACTGAGCTGAATTCATTCTCTGAGCCTGGCAGAGGCACATGGAAAACCAGAGAGAGAAAGAGAGAGAGAGAGGTGCTGCTATGAATAGCTTTCAAAATCCACTTTCTCAGGAAGAGGCTAATTACTAGCACACCTGAGGTGAACTAATGCCTCTGATCTCAGAGGTGTAAATGTCTTTCAAATGTTTACACCTGGTATTAACCTCCGTCTCGACATCTAATTGTATGCAGTCAGCATTAAAATCACGTAAATGGGGTCTAAACTTTTTTTTGTTATCGAACCATTTAAACCACATTTGCAGGGCTCCAGACTGCTCCTAAAACAGTCGATTTGAGACCAAAAAATACTAAAATGCACATTTTTACTAATATCACTATTAGAAAAATCATAAATGTGAGGAGTAATTTATTATATAATTTGTTGCGTTGAGACAATAAAATGAGACTATGCTCATGAAAGCTGTGTTTTAAATTTTTTAAATAAACGTATTCTTATGTTGGACTTAAAATAAATATTTTGGTTGCTGTTCTCTTTTCTTAAAGGAGCAAATAGCTCCTTAAAAGAATAGTTTGCTCAAAAATTTAAATTTACTAAACTTGTACTCATTCTTAGGCCATCCAAGATATATATGAGTTTGTTTCATCATCAGAAAGGATTTGGAGAAATTTAGCATTACATCACTTGCTCATCAATGGACCCTCTGTAGTGAATGGGTGCCGTCAGAATGGAACAGCTAAGAAAAAAATGCTTCTTATAAACATGCAGCAAGATGTTATTTGATGGATTGGAGTGCTGATAAGTTGCAGATCATTGTGGTTTTTATCAGCTGTTTGGATTCTCATTCTGATGGCACCCATTCACTGCAGACAAAAAATTACATATGATCTACCGTTATACAATACATGCAGTTTTTAAAGACTATATGTTTATCCCATACAGTCTTGTTTTTATCTGTGTAAAATTCAAAGCCCTGATTTGGGTACTCGATGAAAAATAACAGCATTGAGCAATTCAGAATCATTCTTGAAAAGATACAGGTTTTTGTGCTTATCAACATAGTAGCTCAATAGCTGATGCCTAAATCAAAAAAAGCTTCATGCCCAAGCATGTCAAAGTGCAAATGTGAACATTTATTTTGACTATCATCCACTGACTTGCTGTAAACATTGCAAAGAATGCATAACTAAAGAAATACGTTGTCCTGAAGCCAAATGGACTAGCGTCTAGTCGTGGCATGTTGTTCTGGAGGTGTGAAGTTCAGATTAGCCTCATTTTTTTGCACCACCAGGGTCTGCTCTGCTCATGTGATGCTCAACACTCACAGAAGTAGGTTAAATCACTGAAAGAGCTCACACTAACGATAACAAACAGTCTGAGCTAGGCAATTTACTGGGATGGAGACAGACAGCAGGCTGATGTTTTTCTAGGACAGTTGTTTTGTTTTGATGAGAACTGCTCAGCTACAACCATTCCAGGCAATGAAACCCCAGCACTGGAGCTGAAATTCATTACCTAACTCCCTTTCACAGGCCTAATGCCATCTAAATCCTCTAGTGACATTGGTGGGTTTGGATGCAAATGATACTGGGGCCTGACAATGAAAAACAGGGATAAATCACAGCGTTGTTTTGACTGGGTGGCAAAAACAACACAGACGGCACGTGGTTCTACACCGCATTTTGGCTGGAGAGAAGTGGACAAACTCATAGTTGTGCTCTTCCCCAGTCCATGCATCGCCTGGCATTGTACTCAAGATCCACGCTTATTAGGGAAGATTTGTCCTTGCCATGAAAACTTTTTCACCAAACCCACCACAGAAATTGGAACAACGCTTTTTTAGCAAATACTTCTACAGTTGAAGTCTAAAGTTTACATATACCTTGCAGAATCTGCAAAATGTTAATTATTTGACCAAAAATAAGATGGCTCATACAAAATTCATGTTTTTTTCAGTACTGACCTGAATAAGATCACATTAAAAGACGTTTACATTTGATCCACAAGAGAAAATAATAAGTTGAATTTATAAAAAACACTTGATTCTTAATACTGTGTTGTTACCTGAATGATCCACAGCTGTGTTTGTTTGTTTAGTGATAGTTGTTCATGAGTCCCTTCTTTGTCCTGAACAGATAAACTGCCTGCTGTTCTTCGGAAAAATCCTTCAGTTCCCACAAATTATTTGGTTTTCCAGCATTTTTGTGCATTTGAACCCTTTCCAATACCCTTTTCACACTGAGGACAACTAAGGGACTCATATGCAACTATTACAGAAGGTTCAAACGCTTACTGATGAGAGCGTTGAGAGCTCCAAAAGAAAACACAGTGCATTAGGATCAGGGTAAATTTAACTTATTTTGTCTTCTGCAAGTATCTTCTGTAGCTTCTGAAGGGCAGTACTAAATGAAAAAAATATGATATTTAGGTAAAAAAAGAAACATTTAAATATCCTCATTCCATTCAAAAGTATACACCCCTGGCTCTTAATGCATATTTTTTCCTTCTAAAGCATCAGTGAAAAAACAACAACAACAAAAAAAATCATTCAGGTAACAACTCAGTATTAAGAATCAAGTGTATGTAAACTTTTGAACAGGGTCATTTTTATAAATTCAACTATTATTTTCTCCTGTGGACTATATGCAAACTTATTTTATGTGAAATATCTTATTCAGGTCAGTACTAAATAAAAAAATAACATGCGTTTTGCATGATCCCTCTTAATTTGGTTAAAATAATTAACGTTTTGCAGATTCTGCAAGTTGTATATAAACTTTTGACTTCAACTGTATATGTGGCAAAAATAATATTCGTATCATTCAGGAAATGTTACTTTTTCATTATTATTACAAATTTACTGTCACTTTGACACTCTTAAATGTGACATAACAGGTTGTTCCAATGCAGTTACATAATTTAAGTGGCTCGTAAACTGGCTCGACTCTTCCTCTTTAATACTGATTGTTGCACAAAATAAACAATAACAAACATGAATATCTATGTTGAAAAAAAAAACAGTGAAACATACTGAAATGTTGCTCAATCGGTGTTTCAAGGAGTCATAAACTCATGAAGAATCATTCACTATTCATATCTCAATAGATAACTAGAAAAATATAAGGAGGGTTTTGGAGCATGTTGATAAATATATGCACTATATTATATGTGACCCTGGACCACAAAACCAGTCTTAAGTCGCTGGGGTATATTTGTAGCAATAGCCAAAAATACATTGCATGGGTCAAAATTTTAGATTTTTCTTTTATGCCAAAAATCATTAAGGAATTAAGTAAAGTTCATGTTCCATGAAGATTTTTTTGTAAAATTCCTACTGTAAACATATCAAAATGTAATTTCTGATTTGTAATATGCATTGTTAAAGTGCCCCTATTATGCCTTTTCAAATATGATATTTCATGTAGTGTGTCATGTAGCTGTATGTGAACATAAACTATCTGCAAAGTTGTGACGCCGACAGTGCACTATAAATAAAGTTTTTGTCTAACAAAAAAAAGAGTCGGCTCACATTCGCCTAAACGAGTCGTCAGCAATTCGAATCTTTTTTCTGTAACGGCCACACGTCACGAGCTACACATTTGCGTAATGTCCGCCCACATTCAATTTCGCAAACAACTTGCCCGCCCACAAACAGTAGGCCTACCATTTTCACGTGGATTACATCATGTCAAGAAGACGCCCTGCGCTGTGAGAGTGAATTTGTTTTATATGCCCTTCCGAAAGATGAAACTATCAAGAATGAGTGGTTAACATTAATTTTTTCAACACCTCAGCAGTCCAATGCCAATCTTGTGTTGTGTTCGCGTCATTTTACTGATGACTGCTTTTCCAATCTTGGGGAGTAACGTTACAACGCGAGATTCACCAAACCCTTGGTTTTAAAAAATGGATCAGTGCCCAGTTTATTTGGACCGGCTTGCTCCTCTGAACTTCTACCTGTAAGTATGATTAATAATTGTATTTTCTAGCGATCGTTCAAAATACGTCTTTGTGTACGTTATGGTGTGTAACAACCCCGCACATGTCTTGGTAACCGGCTAACTTACGTTTCTGTAGTTCTGTTGTTCAGCTGTGAGTGCAATGTAGTCTAAAAAGTCTTGTGATTGATGCAGCTTGACTGTCTGTCTGCCTTATTAGTTTAAGTAATGATAATGATAAACGATGGCTTAACGCAGTGTTATGGATTGTACAGTGTTGAAGTTCACAACGTAGAGATGTGTCCGGTTCGCTTACAAAAGCAAATTGCAAGCACTTTCCACAGTTAACATATGACACCCACTGAGAAAAGTCCTGCTCCGGTCGTGCTTGCAAAACAGTTTCTTGTCGATGTGACACTTCAACAGTTTCATCGTCAGACTCCGGCTTGAATTGATAGGGTAAAATCGAGGCTATCTTTTCTATGCATTAACAGGTCTCCGCAGCTGTCATTCAGTTATGCCAATGGGCGTTTCGTTTTGCGCTGTAGCGGTAGACCAATCCAAAAGGACTGCACCATCTGACCAATCACAGCAGTGAGGGCTCACGGAAAGGAGGGGTTTAGAGAGACTGATTCTTCGAACTGCTTCAAACGAGTCGTTTACGAATCATTTAGAAACGGGGTAAAAATAAATCTAATTTTGGAGAAAACTAAAGTGTTTTTTGAACTTGCATACATGTAAACCTGTTTTAAGAGACTATTACAACAATATTAACTACCTTTAAAATGGCATAATAGGGGCACTTTAAGAACCTAATTTGGACAACTTTAAAGGTGATTTTCTCAGCCTTTTTGATTTTTTTGCATCCTCAGATTTCTGATTTCAAATAGACGTATCTCAGTCAAATATTGTCCTATCCTAATAAACCATACATCAATAGAACGCTTATTTATTGAGCTTTCATATGATGTATAAATCTCAGTTTTGTCAAATTTATGACTGGTTTTGTGGTCCAGGGTCACATATATTCATTATATTTTTTACTTAACCTGTTAAATAAAATCTGTTATGAAAACAAGTTATGAAAGCCACAGTTTAGATGTTAATGTTTCAACAAAAAAACTGGAGTAGAATCATAATTATGTCATTAAATATAAAAACTTCCTTACGTTTTTTTTTTTTTTTTTTTAGAAAAAAATTCCACTGGTGTTTTAACCTTGTAATAAGATTATAATAATATACTAATTTACAGGCTTTTCATCTTATAAATAAATCAGTAGAACTTAAAATCAAATCTATTCAAATACTTTTGATTCATAAATTGATTCAAGTGGATACATTGAATGCAACATAAGTTTCATTTGCCAAATGCATGCTTGTAAATGTGAAAATGTACTACTGGCAAATTTATATAGTGGTAAGAAAATGAAAATGAGAAAGAGGGAAAAAAAACGAGCTTACTGGTGAGAGTTTCTGAATAAGGTCATGAGCAACATGCACCAGGTTCTTGTCCTCTTGCAGACTTTTCTGGAAGCGGCGGCTCTCTTCCTCCTCGAGCAAATCAAAGTCATTGGCAGCATCTAGCAGCGCCTGGATCAGACCCTTCCAGGAGCGCAGCGCGGGCACCTGAGGAGCTACGGCTGAACTCACCCCCGTGCCGATCACCAGCACCAGCTCAGGGGCACGCTTGGTCTTCAGGCTGGGCAACAACTTCCTTTAGTCAACCGAGAAAGAGGAAATGTAATCAGGTCAGAGGAAACACGCATATGGACGGAACTATGCTACGGAGCTGCACGCAAAAGCATGGCTTAAACTGACTTGAAAAATCTGATCTAAAACTTTTTAAACAAACGTAACGTGTAACTATCAGAAAATCATCAACTTGAGCCATTTTCAAATTATTCTCTATGGTGTTGGTGATTTTTGCAAACTGTTACTAAACTTCTGGACATTTATATACACAATTAAAACCATTGGTTTGTTTAAAACGTGTTTAAAAGCAAGCATTTTGTTCAAAATCCATCTCAACCAATTCTCTGTGTGTTAAAGGGAACACAAAAGAAGCTATCTTCTTTTGTGCTCTTCTGCTAAACACAAAAAAAAAAAACATTTTGAGTAATGTTGGTAACAAAACGGTTTCACCCCATTGACTTCCAATGTACGCACAAAAACTACAATGGAAATCAATGGCAACCGAAACTGTTTGGTTACCAACTTTCTTCAAAATATCTTCTTTTGTGTTTTGCAGAAAGAAAGAAGGTCATACAGGGTTGGAACAACATGAGGGTGTGTAAATTTTCGGGTGGACTATTTGTTTTTATCAAAGAATAGGAAAAAAACTATTTGGTGAAGTCATTCTTATCAGGACGTACAGGTCTTTGAAAAATCACGTTCATCAGAACAGGTCAGCAAACAGGAGCTGACTTCAATGAAGAATATTTGGCTCGCCCTGGGAATGTGCTGGCAGCAAAGCAAGACACGAACATCTGCTGTTTTCATACCTGGCCTTCTTAGCCACTGTGTCGCCATCTTCAGAGTCATGGGAAGGACGTTTCTCTGTCTTCACTGTAACAACAGAGGCCATTCGACTCCTGAGAAACAAAGATCCCCAAGTACAATTCATTTATAGAACAACAAAAAAATAACCAAGACAGACAGACAGATAAATAAACCTGGTGAATAGATTAGTGCTGTTACTAGGAATTAATTAAACCAATGGCAAGTGTTCATTTAAAAGGTTAATTACGCTTAATTCGATTAATTGTCCTTTGTCATCTTGACACTGAAAGACATTTGTTTTCCTTTGGCTGGAGGAACCGGTTTCAGACTATTTCCATCCTGATGATGTGAGGAAGAAATCTGAAGATGCTACAGTGATTTGTTGTTCATACTTCACTCAGGAGCTAACAGCTTGTTAGGGCATATCTCTTTTCTTTCAGTTTTCTCTGTTATTCTTTCAAATTCATGCTAGACAGATTCAGGTGCACATGAAAAGCCCAGAAAAATCAATTATAGTGTACAACAACAAACACTGACCAGACATCCAAAACAGCCTTTTGCGCTAGCAAGCTAACTGGTTAGCTACAATAGTATTTTAGCGCCTAATAATCGAATTATTATAAACTATTAACTGATTATTTTTTCTGTTAATCTTTGAAACCGAGTAGGTTAGTTAGGAATCGTTATAACGTAATAATTATTATACTATTAAATGTGTTGGTTGTTTTCGTTGGACGTGTAATTTAGTTGAAGCCTTCAGTCACCTGTTGCTTTTGTTCCATATGTGACACAATACAGGTTTAGCATGCAGGCTAATTTTACCCTATTGTCTATCAGGATAGAATTTAACCTCCAAACTTAAACTAAACTATAATAAAATAAAATCTTCTTTAGGTTAACGTAACATCTCGCTTAAGTTAATTGGAAAGACGAGATAACGGAAAGGATTTAACGTTACCAATCCGCTAACGTTACATTAACACAACTAACGTTACAATAAAGCAACGACAACAGTACTTAAAAAAATATTATAAATTCAAAAAAAGTAAAAACACGACTTACCCAGATGAACAGAGAAAAAAATGCGGATCCGAGTAACTTACTTTGCTCGAATGATAACCAAACTAAAACTAACGTTAAATCTTCTTTATCGAATAAACTTTAAACGGCTTCCTGAGTGAGATCGCAATGACAGCAGGGTATCAGTGCCAGTCAGCCTACAGAGTGAAAAACACTAAAGGCCTTGAATGAATCAGTTTAGCCTTTAGCGAAGTACCTGTCCACAGACTTTCCTCTACGGATCCTTGCGCACAGAGAGAGACTGAGGCTTACACGTGTCCGCGCATCAGGACCTCTTGGGCCGGATGTGCGCGCCCCCGCGTGTGTCTATATCCAACTGACTAAAAGCTATGGAGTTTTGTCCTGTACAGAGCACACATTCCGGGCTTTTTAGAGATACCAAATGTTTGGAAATTTCACCATGGCCACTCCCTCTCCTTGGTTTTTAAAAATGGCTGACATTAATTTAGAGATCAAATTTAACACCCTTATGGAAATATGATAATTTTTTTGTAAATCTGAATAATTATCATTGTTTCTCATAAAACAACATCTCATGAAAATGTTATGGGGTTTGAAATTAAAATATAAGCTTCTGTTTTGAAACAGGACACTGTAGAGGACACCAGGACTTTGGGAAACACAAGTGAAGGGAAAGAAATTATATTTCAATATAGCTTTGAAATATTAGATATTATTATGAAAATCTTGCATAATCATGAAAATTATTACTCCCATTATTACACTTATTTGTTCATTACATGTTGCCCCAGAAACACATTAATATGAAGATTATTCACAGTTTATAGATGCATTTTTTATGATGGGAAAACCTGTTTATGGCCATTTTACACACATTATGTAAAAAAAAAAATGGTTTATCAAATAATTCTGTTATTTAAAAAAAAATAGTTGAGAATCATCGTTATATAAAGTTTGGAATGAAAAACTAAAAATTGATTTGTGACTGTTTTGCCTTTTTATGTCTATTCATGTCTTTTTATTTTTTTAAAAATGTTTTTTTTTTAATCCTGGTGTCCTCTACAGAGGACATAGCATAACATATGACTAAAATATCATTTTTCAAAAATTTTATTTTTCAATTTTGTTCTTATACTCAATGTAATGACATGAAAAAATACTAAAATCTCAGGTAGTCAGGAGGATATGGGATGCGATGGTTTAATCCGCCAGACTGATGCAGTACAATTACACACACTTACAGGAGGCTCCAAATTTAGTAGTCTATCAGGGTAGTAAATTACATTTAAAAAGCTCTAATGAATAATTCAATCGGCCATTCTAATATTAATTATATGAATTTATATTTTTTATAACACATCAAAGTATATAAACAGCATCTTAAAAGACGCTTTCTACCTTAATTCTGTAGGAGTAATCGTGTTTTCTAGCATTCGCTTTCTTTGCCGTCTTCTCTGTTGTGCTTTTCTCCATTCGTCTCTTTTGCTTTGTTTCTCTCTTTCGCTTAACTCTGCGATTGGTTTCACCTTTCCGTGTCTTATTAGTCTGTACCAGGCCTCTCTTTGCTTTTCTAAATATTGTGCCCTTCTTGAGGGATCAGCATCCCGTCGAGCCCTGTATCTTCGCTGTTTTTCTGCTGTTGACATCTGTAGAAAACATTGAGTGTTGATTATTTATGTACACAGTTGTATAACGATGCTATAATGTGGAGATACTGTTTAAAATTAGGGGTCAGCACAACTTTTGGTTTTGAAATTAATTCAACAAGAAGGCATTTAATTCATCAAAGTGACAATAAAGGCATTTATAATGACAAAAGACTGCTGTTGATTGTACTTTCTATAAATCTCATTTCTAATTTATTTTTGGAGCTGCAAATCAGCATATTAGAATGATTTCTGAAAGATTATGTGACACTGGAGACTGAAGTAATGATGCTGAAAATTTAGTTTGATCACAGAAATACATTTCAATTTAAAATATATTTAAATGGAAAAGATTTTCTGTTAATTTCAATAATATTTCACAAATCTAACAGACCTGACTTTGAACAGTAATGCAAGTTATACTCAGTTAAACTACGACAAGTGTAGTTACATATAAACTACAACACAAACAGGCTTAAATATAACAAATTACACTAGTTCATGTCTGTGACTAACATAGCAGACACTGCTGAATAACATAGTTGACTGGTAGCATAGCTGACATTCTCATCTTATATTTGGTCTGACACATGGCATTTGGTGTAATAACATAATATGAAATATTATTAAAGAAGATTAGAGTCCACTTACCAGCTTGTTTTTCAAAACGTCTGTTAGTGAAGGCAATGCAGTCATGTGATAGAGGTCATATGGTATTGGGACAAACTATTGCTCAGTTACATGGGGGTGTTGTATTAGTAACTTAGTTGACAACAGCAAAGTGAGATGTTGATAGCATAAGAACAGTTAGATACTTGGACATAAAATAACGCCTATAGTAATCATATCCATTGTGCATTTTGAATCCCAACCCCACTGTTCAAAAAGCAAATACACAGCATAATTTCTAGCATTTGCAAACATTCAACTCAATGGCAGATGGCTGTAGAAAAAGCTTTAGTCTATATGTTGCTCCTTTTATAGCTCAGTGAAAGGAGGATATGTTCCCATTCAAACGCTGCCTGCCATAAAAACGTTAATGGGTTAATGGCAGGGCACTCTCTATTTTGGACAGGTCATGATGTGCCTGTGGTTAATGAAGCTTTAAGTTTTTTATAGCCTCTTGCGCAGAGACATGAGAGCATTCTTATTTCGGTACTTTCTTCCTCTAGTGTTCTCTCTTTTCACCCACTGGCCGTGTATTTGATTGCTTTTGTGAGCAGACAATTAAGGAGTATGTTTACCTTTATAATCTGCAGGGATTTCTGTGCAGGAGCAGATGCAAATGTGACAGCCTGTTTTTATTTCTATGGATTTAAAGATAGCATGGTTATAATTTGAGCATTTTTTACCCAAATCCTTCAGAATTACTTTGAAGGGGGCATAATAGACACAGTTCTACCCAATCTCATGTTAATCTTGAAACCTATAGGGTAGTACTGCATCCTTTATATAGCCAAAAAGTCTTTCGTTTTAGCCAAGCGGCAACCTCCCGCTCTCTCTATTGAAACCAACACGGAAGTGACTTAAACTGCAATTCATCGACTGGCCGCTAGAGACTGGCTGCAAAAGAGAGTCAATCCCATTGACTCCCCATGTTAAAATGCCCAACTTTACAGCGGAAAAAAGTATGTTTACAGCCTGGTACAAAAAGTGCTTTTGGTCAATATAGCTAGTTCTGCCCTTCATGTAAACTGTGAGGGGGATGATTTTTTTTATAACTCATCCGTTTAAGTTATATTAAGCCTTAAAGTTCAGCATAATTAAGGGCGTGGTCACTTGAGTGACAGGGGGATTGCCGCTGCTGTCACCACTGTCGTGCTAGGTGGATGTGGTTTCAGCAACCAGCTCCACCCACGTCCTGCCTTTTTGCCCATTTTTGATTATCCGGGAGTGACGCGTGGTGACGCGATTCCAAGATAGCAACGGCCAACTCCCGCCCACTATAGGCAAAAACGCTCTTTAGAAACCTACGGGTCGCGTCACGGATACTGCGGCCATATTTTTTTACAGTCTATGGTTTTATCATATTTACAAAAGAAAGATACAGCTTTACGATTCTCTCCGAAAACAGCCGAGATCTTGGAGGCGCGCTGTGGGCGGAGCTAAAGATTTATGAGAACTCGCGCCGATTGCCAACAAAACAGACTTTTACCATCTACAGTTCTGAATCATGACCGGGATCTTTTATAGCTGGGACCGCTTCATCTTTCAGTATTAAACGATGTGCAAATCCAGCGTCGAACTGGGCCTTGTTTATAAAACGTTCGTCAAGAAACACACTTGCAAAACTCTGTTTCTGCCCTGGAAAAATAAACCGCATCTACTGTTCACGTACATGTAACTTTGGATTCTTCGGGAAGCTGAGCAAGGTTATCTTTGCCTTACAATCAAAACCACAGTTCTTCAGAGATATTTTCCCGAGTGAGTCCCATACAGCAGCGCAGCCGAATGAAGCGCTCTTCCCGGGAGAAATGCCCATACAAGGAGTTCCACCCTTCAGGACGTCATGAAGAGCCTAGTCTCACGTAGCCAAACCTTCAGACTGACAGCTGAAGGTCTGGAATTCATGGCAGCTTTCATTGGCCAAGGCCCGCCCATAAGACCGTTTGATCGACATGTCAAACAACCAATCACAGTTCGTTTCGTTTAGCGTCACGTTTCGGTGCGTCGAAGTGCCCCCACAACAACAGACTGCATGCAACAAGTCAGTCATTGAAATAACCAGCATTGAAAGTTAAATAAGAGGAGGGAGAACAAGCAGTAAGTCAGTAATTTGTTCGCGAACGTCGCAAATGTGTATAACAACAATGGCGTCTGCATAAGCACCTTTTAGCAAAACGCTGAGTAAATCTGACTGCGCTTTGTTTCCCGGTAGACCGAAAATAAACGCGACACTCGCGTCTCCCGGAAATCCGGTCAAATTCAACGAATCAGACGACGACTTCGACATTCCTGAAGTGTTTCCAGTTAAGTGTACCATATGCATCAGACGTTTAGCCAACGTTCCGTGGGCGTGACGTCTGAGGCTGAGACTACGAAGAGCCATGATCGAAATAAACTTTCCGAAACTTGTAAGAAATTCAGCACAGAAATACTCTGTTATACATCAAAACTCGTTTTTTGAAACTTTGGTCATGTTTAGCATGAGAATCCAACTCTTTAACAGTTTAAATAATGTAACATGCATAAAGACAGCTTGTACCTTTTATACAGGTACTAGCAGATGAATGATGTCTCCTTATGTGTTAGTAGATGCAGGACAGTTTTTGAGGCAGAGTCTGACAACTAGTGGTTTATGTCTAAAGAAAAAAAAAATTAAAAATTGTAGGACTGTTATTTATATATTTTATTACGTCAACAAATGTTGATAAATTCCGCAGCAATATCCAAATGGTCATTTTGTGGGTGATGCTAAAGTGATCAATCACAAACCGAGGAGAGGCATTATGGTATATCCAGGTCTAATAATGCAGCAAAACTACAGGAATGCATTTCCAAGTATATTAGGCTATTACTTAGGTTTAGATTGATTTTTCTAGAAATCAAACATAGACCCATTTGATTAATTAATTACTGAAATATTATTGTTCACAATAACAGCAGATGCCGTTCTTTGAAAATTATTTCTGAACCAGATCAGTTTAACATTCAGTACACTGCAAAAAATGTTTTTCTTACTTAGATTTTTTTATCTTGTTTCCAGCCAAAATATCTACAAATTCTTAAATCAAGAAGGATTTTCTAGACGAGTAAAAATTATTGCCTTGTTTTAAGAAAAAACAAGTCAAAATTAAATGTATTTTTGCTTGAAACAAGCCATTGGGGTAAGAAAAATAATCTTGTTTTCTGTTTGAAATAAGATTTTTTTTCTTACCCCACTGGCACATTATTTTGCTTGTTCTAAGCAAAAACTCACTTAATTTTAAATAGTTTTTTTCTGAAAACAAGACAAACATTTTTACTCATCTAGAAAATCCTTATTGATTTAAGAATTTTTAGATATTTTGGCTGGAAACAAGACAAAAAATATTTTAAGAAAATTGAGAATAGCATTTTTTGCAGTGTATTTACAGGCACTCAACTATATGAAGCTGAAAATTAAATCCTGCAAGCCTTCACACAACACAAGCAAGCCTTCTACTGCAATATTACATAAATACGGTCTTATATTCTTAATGCGTGCTTCAAAAATAATCAATAATTCAATCAATATTTATTGAACCATCACACCATTAATCTTGAAACGGTTTCTGGTTTTTATAGTATTTTACAAAATGCTGTACAGAGTGAAGGCACTGTGCTTGCTCCTTTTCAGCTCAATTAAAACTAAGTACTTTTAAAAATGTATAAGCTCACATTTCAGGAAATTAAGATAGAATTTAAATAATATATCATTATTTATTCCCTTTTTTGCTTTATGGTCATAAGAGTTTGGAGGGAAATGTAATGTCATAAAAAAAAGCTTAGGATTCTAAACAAAATTTCTTTTAAACATATCATTTACTTAATTTGGTTTGGGGATGAACTATGAACAAGTTCTTAACATTAGTCACAACATAAGAGAAGAAACATCTTTGAACATCTGATATGTTGTTGCTTTGATGTCTAAAAATCAGCTAAATCCATATAACTTAGTGAACTTGGTGTGTCGTATAGTATATTTTGAGCATGACAACACAAGAAAGACTTTGGATATCTAGGCAGGATGGTGCACAGTGTTTCTCTTTAAACTGAGATTGAACCTTCCCTAAAGTTGGTCTTTCCGATCATAACGTTCAGCAGAATGGCCTTTCCCTCTCTGCACTCCTTCTGTGCCTTTTTAATGATGTCATCAAGCTGCGACTCATCTTCTCGGCCAATCAGGTAACCTTTGCCCCCGTAACCATCGGCTACAATGTGATAATCTGCAAGGAGGAAAAGGAACAGATCAGCATGTGATGTAACTCCTCACTGTAAATGATCAACACACAATATTTCCCTTTGGAAAAGAGCTTAATCATTATATTAAACATTTTTGTACCTGTAAAGGCAAGACCACAGGCTACGTTGCTCCCAAGCATAGGCACTTGTTCTCTAGAGATCTGACTCCAGCATGCATCATTTCCCACCAGAGAGATCACTGGGGTCTGAGATGACAAGGGAGTCATTATAGGTTTTCAAAAGAAAAGCAGTGCGGATGTTTTTGAAAGAATATTCCAGGTTAAATAATGCTACACTGTACATTAGTATAGCTCTTATTGGAGGTCTATGGGACAAATGTCACAGATGCTTTTGAGAGAGCTTAACATGCATTTGACCCAGAATTTAAATTTAACATCTCAATTTAAAGGGATAGTGTACCCAAAAATAAAATTCTGTCAACATTTACTTACTAGGGATGCACCGAATGTTCGGCAACCGAAATTATTATTCAAGAAGGGGATCTTAAAAACGGCTAAACAATATTATTTTACTAATTTATTAATTTTAAGTTAAAGTGTGCTTTGTTGGTAGGCTATAATGTCTGTTATAAAAATATAAAAATAGTAAATATTTGTAAATTTTTGCTTTGTAATTGTTTTTTTTTTTTGTTTTTTTTTTTAAAAGCAAGACAAAACTGTAAAAAGCATATTTTGGTTATTTAGTCTATGCAATAGGGAAAAAATTGGCAAAATGCATGGAGAAAAAAACTTATTCGATAATCGGCCTTTGGCCCAGTGTTTAATTTTGTTCGGCTTCGGCCAAGAATTTTCATTTCGGTGCATCCCTATTACCCTCAAGTCCTTCCAAACTCATTAGACTTTTGTTCATCTTAGAAACACAAGTTAAGTTGTTTTTCATATTCTTTTATCATGTTTGTCCCTGCACTGAAAGTGCTCTCAAAAAAAGTTTCAAGCTTCAAAAAATGTGTAAAGTTAATCCATATCAATGAATCAGTGTAATCAATAAGAAATGATCGCTTTATATGATAAACAGATTTATTCACACAATATTTTTTTATTGTGAAATATTATTGCAATTTCTTAAATTGGTTTTCTATTTTAATATACTTTACAATATAATTTATTTCTGGTACGCAGTGCTGAAATTTCATCAGCCATTACTCCAGACTTAAGTGTCACATGCTTCCTCAGAAATCTTTTTAATAAGCTGATTTATTATCAATGTTGAAACTGTTGTGCTGCTTAATATTTTTTTGGAACCTGTGACTCTTTGACTCTTTGATGAATAAAAAGTTCAAAAGAACAGCATTTATTCAAAATAGAAATCTTTTCTAACAATGTAAGTCTTGACGTTTTATGCATTTAACCCATCCTTGCTAAAAAAAAAAATAGTAACACTTTCTATCTTGAATAAACACTGTTCTATTTATTTTTTTAGTTATCAAAGAATCCTGAAAAAAGTATCACAGGCATATACAATATTAGGCAGCACAACTGTTTCCAACATTGAAAATAAGTCAGCATATTAGAATGATTTCTGAAGGATCATGTGACATTGAAGACTGGAGTGATAATGCTGAATTTTCAGTTTTGCTTCACAGGAATAAATAATAAAAGTAAAAAAAATTTTTTTTTAAGTATATTAAAATAGAAAACCGTTATTTTAAATTGCAATAATATTTCACATGATTATTTTTTTCTGTATTTTTGATCAAATAGATGCAGCCTTGATGAGCATAAGAAACTTCTTTAAAAAAAATCTTACTATTTGAAGCATCAAATGTCAGTGGACTTTCAGTGGATGGATAGAAATGCCATTTGTATTTTGAAGATGAATAAAAGTCTTATAGGTTTGAAATGGCATGAAAGTAACTGATGACAGAATTTAATTTTGGGAGAACTACACTGTAATAAATGACAGTGAATTTAACGGTAAAAAACTGTAAAAATGCTACGGTAAAAACCTGTGAAATGGTTAACGATAAGTTCCCCTTCTATATACGGTGAAAAACTGTGTTGGACATTGCATTTAATTTTACGGTAGTATACCGTTTTTGGAAGTGAAAAAGAACGTAAAATTTACAGTGAATAACCGTAAATTGACATTCCCAGAATTCTCTGAATTTCATTTTTTTTTTTTTTTTTTGAAATAACGTCATCTTAATTTTTTTCTTGGCAGTTTTGTACATTAGGGTTGTATGTTACATCTAATGTTGTTAAATTAATGTTTTTTGCATTATTTCAGTATTATGTGTGTTACCATGATGGTGTTTAGTGTTTGTGTGAATGACACTGTGCACCTTCTATATATGTTATTATTTAAAACCTCCGTGCGATGGACTTTAGTTCTTCATGTGATGTTGTCATCACCACCCGCTTTTGGTGGTTATCATTGTATTACAAAGGTACAAAACAGATTTCAGTGCTTCAAAAATTTGGTACATTACTATTATATGAGTTACGGTTTTTAGTATGAAATTACGGTATTTACCTGTAAATTTAAGTGAAAACCTTAAAATGTAAAACATTGCTACCGTATTTTTTACGGTAAAATTCTGGCAACCACAGCTGCCAGTTTTTTACCGTAAATTTTACGGATTTTTTTTTTACAGTGTAGAAGAGGTTGGCATTTTTACAAGACACACTTTTTAATACATTCTGAATTTGATGCTGTAAAAATTACAATCAGTGTTGTAAGGGCTTGTTACAGATGTTATGGCTGCTACCTTGTGGCGTGTAAAGGTATCATATTCAGCAACGCTATATCCGAGGGAACCATCACCGTAAACGATCCATACCTGTCAACAAGATATTGGCTATGTTTACATTTGACTAAAATGGAGAAAGAAAAAAACTTGACTTAAAAATCTTACCTCAGACTCTGGTCGACAAAGCTTCGCACCCAGAGCAAACCCTCCTCCAACGCCCAGAGTCCCAAAGGCACCTGGTGCAAAGAGAAACCAAAACACTATGAGTGGATTTGTCAGAGCTGGAGGTTATTATGGAATTAGATTTGTGCCAAATCTGAATACGACCTTTTAAAAAAAAATGAACAAAAATATAACAACACTCTGATCGAAATGATAGATTATGAATCTGCTGCCACCAAATTACTGAGATCTGGATGCAGTTCTCAGTGCTTTGTTTAAGCAATAAGGTACGAGAGGCCGTGCTGTATCGTGAATAAATCACGGCTGAAGGGCGTTGTTAGGCCACGACGCAAAGCGGAGTGCCTGCAACCCCTTCAGCTGTGATTTATTCACGATACAGCACGGCCTCAAGTACCTTATTGCTTTTATAAAACGGTTACCACACAATAAAAATATTAATATAAAAAATATATGTTAATTTATATATATAGTAGGTTGTACGTTTTCATAAAGTAAAATCATTAACTGCCTTCCGCTGTAAAAAGTAGTCCCTAACTGCTAAAGCTTTGTTTACGTTGCTAAGGGTGGTTGCTAAGGAGGTTCAATGATACACAAAACCGTTGAGTGAAGCGGTCATAGCAGTGCCGTATCATGAATACGACACAGCTGCTGACCAATCAGAATTGAGGAATGGAACTAACCGTTTTATAAAGTGGAAATAATATTTAGCGTGTATATTTTATACTAGTTTGTTTGTTAAGAATTAACATTCAATTTTAATATATTTTTTTTTAATGAATTTGTAATATCTCTATATAACAATTGTATATTAGTCGTACGTGAAAGTACACTATCCAAACTTAAATTGTTATAATTCATGAACAAATACATTTCCTTGGTAATGCAGTGTCAGATTTTAAAATGGGTTTCAAAGGATGAATTTTGAGGTTTTAAGCTTTCAATTGATATTTAATTTATGATGATTTCTAAAACATGATAAAAAAAAAAAAAGGCAACGAAAAATCTTTTGGTGACAAATGTCAGAACACCTATTATGATGTCGATTTTTGAGGTGCACTCTTGTCATAAATGAATCTATTACTGTTCCTCCATGATTTTCAGCAAAAAAACAGTAAAATATCTAGATCCTTTCCAACGATATATAGTTTTTCATGATTAGGATTTAATTGTAATATAGTGAAATAAACTTAGGCGTCCCTCAGACGCAACAGGTGACAGTTAAAAGGTTAATATTTAATTTGGTAGTCTTTGGTAGTTTTTTCAAAGCGTCATAATCATCATCTTCTTTCTCAGCTGGACACTCAAGGCATTTACCCTGAGGTAAATTAATGTAACCAAGATATCAATAAAAGTTGTATTCCAGTACAGAATGGGAAAAAAATTACAATTTATATACTTTTTAACCTCAAATGCTCATATTGTCTAGCTCTGGGTGTACTCTGTGTAGAGATTAAAAAGTATAGAAATTGTAAATGTTTCTAGAAAATAACCGATCGTTTTGCTAGATAAGACTCTTCTTCCTTGGCTGGGATCATTTAGAGCCCTTTGAAGCTGCATTTAAACTGTATTTTGGAAGTTCAAACTCGGGGCCACCATAGAAGTCCATTATATGGAGAGAACATGAACATCTTGGATGACAAGGGGGTGAGTACATTATCCTTAAATTTTTGTTCTGAAAGTGAACTACTCCTTTATGTTCACCCTTTTTTCTTTTATTTTAATGTTACTTGTATATTTTTGTTTTAAATGGAAGCTTACATGTGCTCTTATGCAAATTCAAAAAAAGCTTGAAACATCTTATGTTGTGAGCACTTGAACAACTTGCATATGTATCTACAGATTCAGACATAATAGAAGGTAATCTTATAGAATCAGATTTTTTTGCAGATTCTTTTAAAGTTGGTCAAATGCTCACAGTCTGACCAAAGACAATAACTGTGACCGCTATGCTTCTAACCTGGATCCAGCCAGCGGAGCGGCCCACGCGGTCTCATGATATATGCAGCGCTGCCAACAAAATCACCCCCATCAGCCACTATGATGCTGTCCTCAGCCAAGAGCTCCTCCGCACGATGCAAAACACTCAGAGGATTCAAATGCCTCTCTGTCTTCTCATCCGCTTTTGCTCTGAGGGCAAAAACTGGCATTATGAGAAACCATACTGGTAGATAACATCCATTCTAATTGACAGGTGAGAATATTGCCAATTGTTTGGTTGTCCACATGTGGCCTTTCCAGAGACAATAAATCACAGCAGCTGAATTAAGATCACCTGTTAGCTTTCTCTTTGATAGCATCTCCCTCTTTCAGGCTCCTAGGCCATTCCTCTGGACATCTGTGTCCCTTTAGGGCTTTTGAGAGACGCAGGAGGAAAGAACCAGCATCGCCTGAATATGTCGAGAAAGGAAACCTTGTTACATAACATGCCTTTTTATAAACTTTGCTTAGGTGTTAAAAGGTCACAGCTGTAAATGTATTCTAGCAGTCTCGAAGAACTTAGTATAATAATGTTTTGCCAAATCTAATTGTAAAAATTGTAATTTAAAAAAAAAATATATATATATCATCTGATGTCATAGTGATTAATATATAGAGTAAGTAAACTGTACCATAAATTTAAATTACAAGTATATATTTTGTAAAAGTAAAATGTACAGTAGTTGTTCACCTTGAATGGCCACTGTTGGCTTCCAGAACATGTCTGAGTTCTTCAGTAGCTGACATTTGTCTCTGTTGACTGCGATGATTTTGCTCCGTCTGTTCAGCACTCTTCCGTAACTCAGTCTGAAATCACACACCGTGCCTATGCACCAAAACACATTTAGAAACAAGAATAGACTATCCAAAACCCACATTCCCACTTCTTACAAATTTAAAGATTTTAGAAATAATTCCAAGACTGTACTTTTTTCAAGCCATTAAATTTCACCAACATTTCCAGACTTTCCAAACAGAGTTTTTGAATGGACATATTCCAACGGTTCAGTAGGTGGCGATGTTTCCTACCTGCCAGCAGCACGAGGTCAGCATCTTTTAGGGCATCTCTCCGGTTTTGTCTAATGTGTAGTGGACTGTTTTTTCCCAGCATTCCTCGAGACATTCCACCCAGGAAGCAGGGAATACCTAAAGACTCTAAGGCATTTCTGTGACAGAAGCATAGAAAAATAGTCTCACTAAAAATCAGACTAAAAATTGACTTCAAGAATTAGTTACATCATGTAAATCACTGGTTGTGGCTGTTTTGGACTTAGAAACCAAATTTTTGATCAATGTAATCTATACAGTACCAAAAGTCAAGTCTGGACACACTGACTTTACGTTTATTAAGATCTTAGAAATCATTTTGGTCTAAAAGTTTATGCAGAAAAATATAAAATGTCATTTTGTTAATATATTTACACAGCTGTGCCTGGGCATTAACAAAATCAATAAATAAACGCTGCAACGCCACCATACATAACCTTCTCCAATACTGTTTTACAGCATCCCAGGATGCATTTCATGAATCAAGACAAGGACCATGACACCAACGACAAAATATAAGAAGGCATTGATTTGTTTTGCATTTTTGTTCACTGCATAATTCTTATACTTCATGTGCCTTCTCATACTTTTTGTCTTTGAGCAGGTATGTCCACATTTTTGAATGTATGCATTTTGATGTTTGAATTCATGTAATATATCAGTATTAGGGTACGACGGGGTAAAAAGGCGCCTTTGATATTATTTTCCTCCAAACCACTAAATGGCAGAAAAACATGTTGTGGCACTTTCCAAAACACCCGCATGAGATTTTGGCTGATGCTTGACGCGATCACGGGCAGCAGCGCAAAAGTCGATTCTGTGCTGACTTGGTCTAATATTTGATGATTTAAAAAACGTTGTAGATTTAAGTAGCAAATGAGAATCGCAAAAATTCTTGAATATATCTTGAGACAAAGGTCTTCTTAATGATTTTCAATTTTGTTTAAGATAATTAAAGCAACAACGAAAGAATATGTAAAAGTATGGTATTTGGGTAAAAAGCACCCCTGCTGTTGGGGCTAAAAGGCCCAATAATCATGATAACTAATAGAAGGGTGACTTTTCTAATTGTTGACATGGTATTGTTAAGATTCAGATGGTAAATATCATGTATTATGTTGGGTGCCCATGTTAAAGACAGACACAACGTTTAGAATGAAACCCTCATATTTCAAAACATGCTATTTATCATATCATTTAATAAAATCTAATTTGTTGTTACTACTGTAAATCTATATTCAATTACTATGGGATCTCCTTCAATGCTTTCAGAATCTTTACATTTTAAAATGATTGTGTTTCTGTATTTTATAATATATGTTTTATTTTAGCGCATTTTAATCAGTGTATTTATTAAACAAAAATAAGCAGAAAATAGTACAAACTTTGCTAAAGTGATTGTTTTGAACAAGTATTAACTCTGACATTATATATAAAAAAAAAAAATTTTAGGGTGGGCAATTAGGCACATTGTACACTACTTGTTTAATTTACAGGTGTTGGTAGTGGGTAAACCTGGACTGGTGACCCAAAGGTCAGATGTTCATAGATCTGAAAATGCGACCCCTCAACTCTTCATTGAACATCTGAATAAATGGCTACTCAATTTACCTGACATCATCTGCTGGCGTAGGGGGTAAAGTCGCCTGACTGCCTAACAGTATGACAGGTTTCTTGGCTCTGCTCACCAATTCCACACACCTTTGGACCTGGGAAGAGTAAAGGGTTAAAAGCGACCCAAGTGCAATGTAATCTTATCTTCTGTACTTGGGGTAAAAGTACACATTTCAACACTTCTCGTTTCATAAAAGGTTTAGACTAGTCTTGTGTAGTCATCTATTTATTTTCTTTTATTTTCATCAAAATTGGTTATATTTCTTTTTTCATTCAGTTACATTCAATCGTCGATTAGTTGAATCCAAGAAAGGAAGACTGATTACCTCTTGGCTAACTGCTAGTTGGTTAGACTAGTTCTTAAGACACTGTCTTCACATAGAGGCTAAGTTTATGCAACTGGCCCCTTGTGTAATTTATGTAATGTGTTATATATATGTATATGTGTGTGTGTGTGTGTGTGTGTGTGTGTGTGTGTGTGTGTGTGTGTGTGTGTGTGTGTGTGTGTGTGTGTGTGTGTGTGTGTGATGTTGAAAGAATCATTAATCTTGTAAGTTTCACCTCATCATCTGTGGCGTGTGGGATGTGAACAGGAAGTGGGGACAGATCACGTGTCTCCCAAGCTCCAGCAAACAAGTGTGATAAATGATTTCGGAGGTACCTATAGGATAACAAGAACAAAAATCGTTTCAGTCATGTTAAAGAAATTTATTAAAAAACATTTTTTGGCATTTAATAATAAGATCATGTGCAGGAATAACAGCATGTGAATAGTGAAAAATGTTTATACCATGCAATGAATTTCCCCATCAGGCCTTTGGGAGTGTTTTTAGGGGCAAACTCTTTCTCCACCACATGGTAAGGGTATAGTGTGTCTATGGGAAACTCTATAAACACTGGGCCTGTGATAAAAAAAAATACTGTAGAATTATACTCACAGAACTACATTATGCTCATTTACAAATAATCATATGACTCAAAACAATATATATATATATGTGTGACCCTGGACCACAAAACCAGTCATAAGCTTTCCATTGATATACTGTTTGTTAAAATAGGACAATGTTTGTCTGAGATACAACTATTTGAAAACCTGGAATCTGAGGGTGCAAAAAAATCTAAATATTGAGAAAATTGCCTTAAAAGTTGTCCAAGTTCTTAGCAATGCATATTACTAATCAAAAATCAAGTTTTTATATATTTATGGTAGACAAATTACTAAATATCTTCATGGAACATGATCTTTACTTAATATGCTAATGATTTTTGGCATAAAAGAAAAATCGATAATTTTGACCCATACAATGTATTTTTGGCTATTGCTACAAATATACCCGTGCTACTTAAGACAGATTTTGTGGTCCAGGGTCACAAACACATATATATCATTTCTGCAGTAGTGACACATGAAAACTCTGGATTGGTGAAAAAGGTGATGGTTATCTAATTATTAATAATTATTTGCATTATTAACATAGTTTGTGTCTAATAAAACAAATGATATTCATTAATACTCATTCATCTTTAAAAAAGGCACGCAGTTGAGGTCAAAAGTTTACATACACCTTGCAGAAAAGGTTCAAATGCTCACTGATGCTCCAGAAGGAAAGACAAAGACAAAGTTAAAAATAAGTTAAATTGACCCTGATCTTCAAATTCAAAAAAATTTCAACCCCTTTTTTGCTCTTAATGCATGATTTTTCCTTATAAAGCTGCAGTGAGCGTTTGAACCTTCTGTAATAGTTGCATATGAGTCCCTCAGTTGTCCTCAGAGTGAAAAGATGGATCTCAAAATAATACAGTCACTGTCGGAAAGGGTTTAAATACACAAAAATGCTAAAACAAAAAAGAATTTGTGGGACCTGAAGGATTTTTCTGAAGAACAGCGGGCAGTTTAACTGTTTAGCCAAACAAGGGACTCCTGAACAACTATTACTAAACAAAAAACATCGGTGGATCATTCAGGTAACAACAAACTATTAAGAATCAAGTGTATGTAAACTTTTGAACAGGGTCGTTTTTATAAATTCAACTGTTATATTCTCTTGTGGACTATATGTGAACATCTTTTATTATATGTAAAATATGTCTCATTCAGGTCAGTACTAAATAGAAAATAACGTGTATTGTATGATCCCTTTTATTTTGCAGATTTTGCAAGGTGTATGTAACTTTTGACTTCAACTGTATTCTAATGTTTATAGCAAGATCCTAAACTATGAAAGAAAAAAAAAGGACACACAGAAATCACAAAATTCCTCAGGTGTGCACAAATCATGTGTTAGAATGCCGAATTTAACAGAAAAGCTAAAAGTTTGCTGGTACGAGTGCACTTCAGGGCAGCTGTACCTGGTGTGCCAGACTGTGCGATGGCCAAGGCTTTCCTGACAGTGGGAACAATTTCTCTCACAGTCCTCACCGATGCACAGAACTTACAGAGAGGCTTGAAGAGGGACATTTGGTCAATATCCTGCAATGCACCTCTACCCTGCAAACAAACCGTCAAACAGACTATTAATGACAAATAACTACAGAGTATAATGCAGGTGACCCCCAACAATTATTTCACTGACATTCAACTGATTAAAAGCGTATTCACACCAAGAATAACTGTAACAATAAATATGTAATAATCATTATAATCATAATTTTCACTGTCAGTGACTTTCGGGTGCTTCCATACAATGGAAGTCACATCTGTTAGTTACCAAAGAGTCATTCAAGTTCAGAGTTACTTTACTGGGTAAATTATTTTTTGAACAATTTTTTAAATTGTTGCTATCATAGTTCAAGGCTGGTTCCCTAATAATCCCTCCTGAGATAAAGTCCAGTGTTTACACAAGACACAGATAGAAGTATGAAGAACAGATACGGCAGTTATTGAGGTATAAACCAACCAGAGCAGAGTGCAAATATGCAGGTGACATGCGCACGAAGTGCACGTGACTCATAGTCTGACCTGTAGGAGAGTAGCAGCAGCACCGCCAATCAGAAGCAGCGGCGATTCGGCCATCTGTGCGTTCTTCACCGCAGTCACTGTATTGGTCAGTCCTGGCCCCGCTGTCACCGCAGCCACACCGACTGAACCTACATCAGCAAAACATGATTATCAGCTTCTACTGAATTTTCAACTTTCTGATATTAATTCAGTCTTACCTGAAAGTCTTGCTACGGCATCAGCAGCAAACACAGCTGTAGCCTCGTGGCGTGTGTCGACAATGCGGATGCCCAGTTTTTCACAGGCCACCAGGATGGGTGAAATATGTCCTCCCACCAACGTAAAGACGAATTTGACCCCATGAGCTCGCAAAACCTCCGCCACGCTCTCTCCTCCATGTCGAGGGCTCTGTCTTTCTGTCTGAGAATGATCAACATATTAACACGTATTAACAGATCTTTTAATTCTTATTGTGATGTACACAAAGTTATAAATCAAACAAAGATTATTGCAGTATGTTTTACAAAAAAAAAAAAAAAAAATACAATTGCAGTCATTCATTTAATGCAATTTGTCACTTGCTTAATTTTTTGGTAAATATTTGTGAAATTTACTACCAGTTTCTGAGTAAAGATTTTATATGCATTAAAGCCGTCAGTCGATTAAAATTTGTAACGTAATTACGAGGTGCCCATTAATTAATCTAATTAATCGCAAAATAAATCTGACTACCCACAAAAGATTATTTAAAGCTATTTTTGTGTTAAATGAGAAAGTATCAAGTAGACATTACAAACTGTAGACGTCTGCTGATGTTTGATAATACAAAAATCGTAAAGGCATGTCGCCTTTACCATGAGGGCACAATAAAAAAAAATAATAATAATGACAAAAACAGTTTGGAGTGGACAGAAAATCTTTTTGGGAGTGAGTGAAGGCCAAGATCAGAGTTGATCATCAGGCACGGGAGATCTTCCTCAGTTCAGCGATAGAGAGCAGGATGTCAGAGTGTCCTCAAGTAAAGTGTAAACAAGAACTAGATTATGTTATATAAGCGAAGTTCAAAATGAACGATGGAAATATGTGAGGTGAGGTGATCTAAACGTGTCTTTGTAGAGTCCTTACAGGTTCTGTGTGGCTGGGGTTAAACGTTATTAGTACAGGAGTTAAGCGCTAGCAAACATTAGTAAAAGAATTTTTAAAACACTTCCGTTTCACCAAATTAATATATATTAATGTTTTACGTCTTTAAAATCAATAGTTTCTTGAACGAATCATGAATAAATCATAATGTGGGCTTATTTGGAACACATGTGGGCTTAAATGGTGCCAAAGTACAAATTAAGCCCATGCCAGACTTTTGACTTTATTCATAAAATATCTTACATTTATATGTTAAAGTGTACATCAACTAATTAATACCTTTTCAAATGAGAGATGCATCTTGCATTTTTACAACTGATTTTATAAACCATGTCAGTATATATGAAAAACAGAACTTGTGGTGGGCTTAATGGGTACACTTACCCTATGCATGCATTTGTAAAATAGATGCATGCATTGAAAAAATAGGTAAATTTTCATTTAATGCTGATTAATGCAGCATTTGTCAGATCTTTCTTAAAGGTTTAGCTCACTCAAAAATGAAAATTGCTCTATTATTTACACACCTTCCAGGCATCCTAGGCCTTCTTTCAGACGAATGTAATTGGGGTTATATTAAGAAATTATCCTGACACTTTCAAGCTTTATAATGGCATGGGCAGGTGTTTCTCTCCATCAGTCCAAAACAAGTCCAATAAAGTCCATCCATACATATTAAAAGTGTCATCATTTTCGTCAACAACATTTTTTAACGAAAATAAGACGACAACGAAAAAAAAAAAACTATGCCGTAAATCAATTGACATTTTTGTCAACTAATAAAAACGGGATTAAAATGTTTGGGAGGGAAGATTTAGTAAGAGATTCATTCAGAACTAATCTGCTGCATGAGTAGGAGGTTAGAAACGTACATTTGAACTGTATCATAGCCTATTGTTCTATTCTGTGGGACATAGGCTGGCATACATTTGCTGCACGTCTCATAAAACTTGTCAATATCTGGGAGTAAGATCTAGGGCTGCAACTAACGATTATTTTAATAATCGATTAATCTGTCGATTATTTTTTCGATTAATCGATGAATCGGATAAATTAAAAAAACAAGGGATTTACAACCCTTTATTCAAAAACAGAACTAAAATCTTTAGAAAGTGCACGAACATGTTGCTCCTTGAACTGTTTTAATAATAATAATAAAATAAAAATGGACTAACACAAAAAACATACACATGTATGCTTTACATCTGCCAAATATATAGACTAAATAAACTAAAATTACTATCCGTCAAGACAGCGGCTTGCTGTGGTGTACATGCTGCATTTCCCATCAAGAAGCCTCTCAAATTAAATTCCTCAGTGCGCATTAAAGTCATGTGACTTTGCACGCTGGAACGGGATAACTTGACTAACTCTCTGCTACATTCATTCTGCCATGGCGGTGTTTAGTGTCCTGCCATCAGCAGCGACCAGCTGGAAGAGTTCCGCATTCAAATTCACGCAAAACTGGCCTCAAAGCCCCAGCAAAAGTAATTACCATGAATGTGTCAAGGCAAAAATTAAGAAAATATTCGAATTACTTATTAATAAACTAGTATTTTCTGATTCAGTGTTGCAAAGATGAAATTGACGATCCTGCCATCTGCTCATTAATGCCTAATGCATCTTTATGGATTAGCTAATGAAAGAGTTTTGTTTTCGATTTTAATTATTTCGTTTTATAGTAAAATAATAATTTAAAGCTTTCTATAGATATTGTGTTTGTGAGCCAATTACCTGGGTTTCGGTTAATTATTGTGAAGCGCTCCTGTTTAAACCAAAGATATCAAGCTTATTCTGTTTGTTTTCTTTAAGAGCACATTTTGTTGATACTGTTAGTACACACAAACTAAGGTAGACCCTTTACAGTTCCGGCCCGGGTGGTAAATTACTCTTACCTTTATGAGCAAAAAAGAAATTCCACATTGCACTGGCGTCTCCATGTCCTGCAAAGCGCGCTTCTCTCCGCACAAACTTTGGATTTATATTGATTGAATGATTAAACTAATATTGTGATATGTTTTAAGTTTTTTATATCAATGGATTTTAATTTAAATCGCGATGAATTAAGCAGGCTTTAGATCTGTCTGCCGCTGTTTGCTAGGTATAACTTTAAAAAACAAAAACTTGAATTTAACAAACAAAAAGTGTTCCAAATATATCTCTAAATTAACTTTATAAACTAAAGGAACGAAAATAAATGTAATCACTTTGCTATTAAAAACAGCAGCTGTGTAATGAGGAAGAGAAAGAGAAAAAAAGACAGTCGGACTGGAAATTCAGTCGGCCAAAAATTGATGAGCTGTCGGACATTTTTACAAGGAATGTTTGTTTAATAGCCTATTTAATACTCTTAGGCTACTTTCTTAATTAAATATATTATTTCTTTGATTTATTTTAGCGTTTTTAGGCTGCTTGTTCGCTGACTGAAGTGTAGGCTATATATAAAAAAACAACGTGCCACCGTCACAGCCCTATTCAAAACTGAGACGATTTCACCTCAGCAGAGCTCCTCTTTCTCCTTACGGTTGTGGTATGTTTTCGACACATTATACAGACAGACAGTGTTACAAAAACTATAGAAGTAGTTTTCTCCATCTCCACTATCCAACGACCCGTACAGCAGCTGTTTTGCGATCGAGCATTGGCTGCTGTGAAAGTACGCTAGCCAAAGTAGGCTTAAATATCAAACATGTTTGATATAAATCGGGGCAGCATATATAATGTAGAAACGGTGCTTTATGCTCAAATGTTCCAGTTTTGCGCATAAGTTAAATTCGCATTTTTGGATGGAAACACAGCTTATGAGGTGCCGAACTCTGCTGGCATCAGTGCGGCAGAGAGACCGAATGTGTCCACTCCGCTGTGCGCTCAATTATTTTTTTAATATATATAATAACAACCAAATGTCTCTGCGTCGCGCGACACAACGAATCGATTATGAAATTCGTTGCCAACGCTTTTAGTAATCGATTTTTATCAATTTTATCGATTCGTTGTTGCAGCCCTAGTAAGATCCCTCATTGCTCTTAACTGAGTCACTTTAGTAGCCCAAACAAAGATTATTCAAAATGTTAATTGAAAAGAAGACCATGTTCTTGTTTCTTTATGAGAAGTGTTTTTTATTTCATTTTAATATAAAGGCATGTTGCATGTCACAGCAGTTAGATCGGTGTCTATCATGATAAAACCTTAATTTGAAACCTATAAAATGAGTTTGGTAATTTTAGAGAAATGCCCAATAAATGCATTACACTGTAACTAAACCCATTCAATTTTAGCCTTATTTGCAATCTTATGATATTAAGTCGACTAAAACTAAAAACAATTCAGATGACTAAAATTTGGTGTCAAAATTAACACTAGTGTGAGGCACCTTTTATTATGGATGGATGCACTTTATTGGACTTGTTTTGGACCGATGAAGAGAAATACCCATCTATGCCATTATAAAGCTTGGAAATGCCAAGATAACTTTTAACTTAACTCTGATTGCATTCGTCTGAAAGCAGGAGGTCATATACACCTGAGATGCCTGGAGGGTGAACTAACCCTTTAATGCATCAGTGATATTTTTTAAAAACTATGAATAGTTAGTAGCATCAGACTAATTCGATTTTTTAATCCAACTCAGTGACTCAATCCACTCGCAGAAGTTAGAAGCTCACTGGAGCTGTAGGTTATCAGTGAGCAAAAAAATGTATTTCAGTCTACTCTCACACATCTCGCTTTCATTTGACTTCAGAAACTGTCAAATAAAAATATATGCACATAAAAAAATGAAAGGCAGTTGAAACTTGCTGTGTTTCTGCAACCTAAAGCCAAAAAAACTAGTCAGACACTTATTACAGGTTTTACTTGTTTTACTTGTACTTAATCCCTACAAACCAATCCAATATGCTTTTATATGCATTTCTGGCAATGCAATACAAATGTTGAATAGGTACCAAATAGTTAGGTTGGAGTCTGGCCAGATGAAAGCATGCCTGGTATTAGAGTTTCACAACAGTTTCAGCTTACAGTTATTGTATAGTTATTAAACATGGCATGACTGCTTCAAAGTAGTTAAAGAAGGCAATTTGTATGAAAACTAGGTGAAGGTGTCAAACTGTGTTGTGAAACAGACAGACAGACAGACAGACAGACAGACAGACAGATAGATAGATAGATAGATAGATAGATAGATAGATAGATAGATAGATAGATAGATAGATAGATAGATAGATAGATAGATAGATAGATAGATAACTTTGAGAAAAGTTAATATGTTATGAATACAGTTTTGTTGCAGTGTTTCATACCTTATGAAATAGCTGGTAAAGTAAGCCCAGTTTATAAGATGCAAAGATCACACCCCCAAGGGCAGCACCTAGAGAGCAGCCCAAAACCACAGAAATGTCCATCACTAGGTTGGGTTGGTGGTTTGCAACCTTTTGTCCACCTGTCCTGCTAGAAACCTGTCCAGCAAAAGCAGGGAAACAAAAAAATAAGCAAGCAGCTTACACCGACGTGGAGTTCAAAGTTGACTTGTTGACAAACGGCGGTCATTGCTGCATTTAACATGCTGTCATTTCTGATATTGTTATGGCCTGGATAAGGTCAGACAACACTGTACCTGCCAGCTCTTCCTCCCCTGCTGCAGTTGCTGCTGAGGCCGACGAATGCACTCCTATTGACGGCGTCAGTGACACAAACAAAAAGCACTGAATGGACCGAGTGAGAGAGTGTTACGCAATATGCGGAACATCTACTCCGGTATTTGAGTAATTGTCTGTACTTGTACACTCAGCGCTCTCAGTTGATTCACTTTGTGAATAGCAGGCTGCGCCGTAACGTGATTGACAGCGCAGCCATCCAATCAGAGGCTGGAACGTATCTCTGTTAGGCGAGAAACCCACCACCAGGAAACTCATGGCTAGTGTCAATAATTAGTAATTTGAAGAAAAGAAAACATAATAATAACTGGTTATTTGTTTATTTAAAAGTGTTTTGTTTAAAAAAGCCTTTATTTTATTTATTAAAATTGAACTCAATCGATGTTGGTGACTCCGTATGACACAGAAATGACCTTTACTTTAGTGACAAATGCAGTAATATGTGGCAAGCCGTTTTAGCCTAAAATATACTAAGCATTACTCGTCGTAAATGCATTTTTACAAGTAACAATTTAATTAGAGAGCTCTATAATACAATTTCTACAAGTAACAATTCCAATTAGAGAGCTCTACAAATCAATTTTTACGAGTCATATGTTTCCATTGACTTCCATTCATTTTTAATTACAGAGCTCTACAACAGAATTTTTACTAGTAAGTATTACAATCAGAGAGCTCTACAATTCAATTTTTACTAGTAATAACTTCCAATTACAGAGCTCTCTAATTCAATTGTTACTAGTAAGAACTGAATAGAGCTCTGCAATTAAACATATCTTTAATGTGTTTTTTACTAGTAGCTCTGTAATTGCCTTTTTACTAGTAATAATTAAATTAGAGAGCTCTCTAATCGGAATTGTTATTAGCAAAAACTGAATTAGAGAGCTCTGTAATTGTAATTGTTACTAGTAAGAATTCAATTGCTCTCTAATTAAAAATGAATGGAAGTCAATGGAGACATATGACTAGTAAGAATTAATTTGTAGAGCTCTCTAATTGGCATTGTTACTAGTAAAAATTGAATTATAGAGCTATCTAATTGAATTGTTACTAGTAAAAATGCAATTACGACGAGTAACGCTTAGTATATTTTAAGATAAAACGGCTTCCCATAGTAGATATATTAGAAATGTGTTAAAGAAGAAGAATTTTGGTCATCTAAATATGAAAACATTGAGTGGAAGAAAGTGGTAAATAAATATGTTTTTCATAAGTAATAATGCAAAAGAGGTAAAATATTAAACAGAATTTACCCTGTTAATTTTGGGCAGATGAAACTTCATTTCTAGGATGTTTGGTACATTAATGCAAATAGAAATGTATGATGTTGCATTTTTTTGTACAATATACCATTGTTTTTAAAAGTACAATTTCTTTTCTTACACAACTATTTGTTTTACTTAGAAAATATCACATTCATGTAAAGAAATGGGCTAAAGCTAAGCCAAATTGTGAACATTTAATTAAAGAAATAAAACAATATAGTACTTTGCAAAATAGTAGAAACAGAAAAGCTAAAAAGACCTATTTGGTTAAATAAATGTTTTAATTTTTCTTTTATCCCTTGCATAAATCTTTTTATTACTCATGCACTTGTTTTTGTTTTTTTTCTCTGTATACCCTTTTTTTCTATAACTGTTGTGAGATGCATATATTTGCATTAATGTGTACATAATTGCATAATTTAAAAAAAATAGTAGCCGTCTATCACTCAGTATAACAGGAGTGTCACCTTTAGACATGTACTGCACATTACACAGCTATCTGTAATATTAATAAATAAACCAAAATGTTTTAACAGGACCTTTTTAATTTTCATAGTTCATAGAAAGATAATAAGACACTGAAACTATTACTATACTCATTCAGAGTAGTGTAAACTTGTAAATGCAAGCAAAACTTCTACTTAAGTAAACTTTTACTTTGTCATTAAAAATGTAATTTGATATTTATAATACCTTTCTTACCTAAACAACCACTTTCGGTATAGTCTAAATAGGCTGCACTGCAAAAAATACTTTTCTTACGTAGATTTTTTTGTCTTGTTTCCAGCCAAAATATCTGAAAATTCTTAAATCAAGATGGATTTTCTAGACGAGTAAAAATTATTTTCTTGTTTTCAGAAAAAACAAGCCAAAATTAAGTGATTTCTTGCTTAGAACAAGCAATATAAACTGCCAATGGGGTAAGAAAAAAAATCTTATTTCAAACAGAAAACAAGATTATTTTTCTTACCCCATTGGCAGATTATTTTGCCTGTTTCAAGCAAAAACACCCTTAATTTTGACTATTTTTCTTCTGAAAACAAGACAATAATTTTTACTAGTCTAGAAAATGCTTCTTGATTTAAGAATTTTTAGATATTTGGCTGGAAACAAGACAAAACATCTAAGTAAGAAAATCCTTTTTTGCAGTGTGTTAAACAGATAAGTTAATCATAAGGTATTTTTAGATTCTGGTGCTGTCAGAAAATATCTTTGTCTGGTAACAGAACAACTAGTCAAAAAAGTTGTCTAATACCCCAAAGTCTTGTCCTATACCTATTAACAGTCTTCTAGAGTAGAAGAATAGACACTTGAGACAAAGGACCAGTTTAATGATATTTCAATGCTCAGACTTCAATTAAGTGTTATTAGACCACAAGCAATGAAAAATTACTCCTTTACAACAAGTCCTGTGACGTTCAAATCTTGAAATGAAGACATATATTCCTTAAAACCAGGTAACTAAGAACCCTTTAAATCCTTCATTTTCTCCTCTTATTCATCTGAAAACATTGATTACACAGCCTGATTAAATGCAAGCAAACTTTCATAATCATCTTCCACATACTCTGAAAAGTTCAGCTAATCAGGCCATACTTTTCTCTTCATGTTCAAAAGAACAGGTCACTTCTGTTATACCGCATACCAGCGTCAGTATCTGACAAACCAAATCAACACTTCAGTGACAGTGTATTATTTCTAGCATGTTCTTTTATTGTAGAGAATCATTTTGCAAGTAATATGTGTTGTGCTTATTTATATTATCCATGATTAGCTACAGTTAATACAACTAGTACAGGTTGAATATTAAAAGGCAAGACACTACACGCATTTTTTTAAGCACACTGCAAAAAATGTTTTTGTCTTGTTTCCAGCCAAAATATCTAAAAATTCTTAAATCAAGAAGGATCTTCTAGACGAGTAAAAAATTTTGTCTTGTTTTCAGGAAAAACAAGTCAAAATTAAGTGCGTTTTTGCTTGAAACAATCAAAATAATCTGCCAATGGGGTAAGAAAAATCATCTTGTTTTCTGCTTTAAATTAGATTTTTTTGCTTACCCCATTGGCAGATTATTTAACTTGTTCTAAGCAAAAACTCACTTGATTTTGACTTAATTTTGAATAATCTTTACTTGTCTAGAAAATCCTTCTTGCTTTAAGAATTTGTAGATATTTTGTGGGGAAAAAAGACAAAAAATCAAAGTAAGAAAAGCTTTTTTTTGCAGCGTGCAGTGGTCAGTTTTTGCATTGTTTTTAGATTGTGGGCTATTTTGCTTCCATAGCACGAATTTATCAAACTAGTGTAAAGAAAACATCTAAAATACACATTAAAGTATTCATTTTATTGCATATTATCTTTACTCCATCTGTAGGTTTAAATTACAATACATATGTTTAAAGGCTATGATTTTTTTTCTCCTGCACTGAGCCAAAATTCTTCCCTGTAATTAAAGCATTTTATGTGTTTTATTATTTATTTTATTTACATTCTGAAGGGTTTTATATAATATAGCCTGATTTATATAATAACATTTTTTATATAAATTTTTGACAATATTTTCTAATTTATGGAGTGATAAAAAGAGATATATCTAAATTCTGTAAACCCAAACTCTAAAACATCAGAATTTTAAATCTGGCTTTATCCAATTTTAAGACTACTGATTTAGAAATGTATGCAAATTAGGACATGTTTAACCAGATAATGCCTCATTTGCATAATTAAACAGTTGTCTTTAATATGATTATCAACTGGGGAAGTCTATTACTAAATCTGAACTCTTTTCACTTGTGGTGTCTTGCTTAAGTATTCATGTTCAGATGTGTTTTGATAAATGTAAGCCTGAGATTCACTGTAAGGCTGCAGATGTGTTTCACAACAGGGTGCAAAACAGTTGTGTAGATACGTCCACTGTCTTGCCATATTCTGGATTTTCAGCAAATTGGATTGTTTCTGCAGCTTTGAGTTCCTCAAAAACAATAATCTAAATGATCAAAGAGGGAAAAAATTGACATGTATTAAAATTTAGATTTAAAGGAAGGCACTGAATTTGTATTGACTCTACAACCGGCTTTCACTGTCATTGTTCACCTCATTGTCTCCACTCTTGAGCCAGGGACCAGGAAGATAGAGGGCATTTTGAGGACCGATCGACCAGTGGCGTCCAAGATTTTGCCCGTTCACAAAAACCACTCCTTTACTCCAGTTCTGCCAACAATACAGAACAACTGTGTCATCTGTTTACTAAGGCTATGAGGAAACATGCCATTCAAGGATGAAAAGCAAATGTGAGGAAACAAAACTGTGCAAAAATTTGCTGAATACTTACTGGCAGCTTCATAAAAGTATCTGTGGGTTGATCCACCACCAGGGATCCTCTGAAAAATGCAGGGTAGGTGGGCTTCGTACCAACAGGTGTCCATTTTAGAGACTGCAGTCTAAGAAAAATGTAGAGATTCAAGGAATATTTCACCCAACAATTTGCCAAACATTTACTCATCCTCAGGTCATCCAAAATGTAGATAAGCTTGATCTACATTAGAACAGATTTGGAGAAATTTAGCATTCCATCACTTTCTCAGCAATAGATCCTCTGCAGTGAATGGGTGCCGTCAGATGGACAGTCCAAACAGCTGATAAAAACATCATAGTAATCCACAAATTACACAATTTTAAAACATTGCTTCCAACTAAAATGCAAGTCCTCTACACTCTTAAAAATAAAGGTGCTTTAAAAGGTTCTTCACAGTGATGCCATAGAAGAACCATTTTTGGTTCCATGAAGAACCATTTAGTCAAAGGCTCTTTAAAGAACCATCTCTTTCTTACCTTTTTATAATCTTTTGCCACAAAGAACCTTTTGTGAAACAGAACGGTTCTTCAGATGTTAAAGGTTCTTTATGGAACCATTTAGACAAAAAAGGTTCTTCTATGGCATCGTTAAGCACCTTTATTTTTAAGAGTGTAGGCATAATATTGCTTTCTCCACTGAAAAAATGTCTGAATCAGAAGAGAAATATGAACCGATCAAGCACTGTTTACAAATCAAAACAAACTGTCTAAACAAATACATTGGTGGATTTTGATGTGCGAGAACGATTATTTTGGATAATGGACTGGTTATTTTGGCCGAAAGCAATGGTTTAAAGTTAAAATGCCTTAATGATGGATTTGTTTCTAATAAACATGCCATTTTTCACTTCACAGGATGTTAACTGATGGACTGGAGTGGTGTGAATTACTTGTGGATTATTGTCCATCTGTTTTTATCAACTGTTTGGACTCTCATTCTGACGGCACCCATTCACTGCAGAGGATCCATTGGTGAGCAAGTGATGTAATGCTACATTTCTCCACATCTGTTCTGATGAAGAAACAAACTTATCTACATGGAAGTAAACTGTCAGCAATTTTTCATTTTTAGGTGAAAATTTCCATACAGTTTTGTCCTAACTATCAAAGGTGAGCAGTGTTTACCCTGATCATTTTTTCAGAATGACAATGAGTAATTAGTAGGTTGTAAACAGTGTCGGGTGTAACTATTAGTTACTGTAATTTAATTACTTTTCCATTGAAAAAGTAAAGCAAGGGATTACTCTTGTTTATTTCTGTAATTTTATTAACGCCTTATGTAACTGAACTTTTATATACAATACAATAGTGGATTTAACATCAAAACTTAAAGTCTAACCTTAAAATGCATGCTTTTTATGTACTCTTCTCACTTTAAATACTTTGAGTTAATAAAAATATTTGTAACACTTTAGTGTCCAATTCTTACTATTACAGTAACTAGTTGGTTATTAGCATGAATATACTAGGATATTGACTGTTTATTATTACTTAAAAAGCACATATTAATGTCTAATTCTGCAAGATTTTATTAAGAATTCTTAAACTTTACAACTACTTTACTAAGTATTAATAAACAGTAATGGTTAATAGTTAATAGTGAGAATTGGATACTAATCTAAACTGTGACCAGAAAAATGTATGAAGTTATCTATTATTTATTTGATAGAATTAAAAGAACAGTTTCATGTCTGTCCTTGTATCATGAACTTGTAAAGGTTGATATACAGTATCTCACAAAAGTGTGTACACCCCTCACATTTCAGCAACCATTTTAGTATATCTTCTCAAGGGACAATACTATAGAAATCAAACTTGGATATATTTTAGAGTAGTCAGTGTGCAGCTTGTATAGCAGTATAGATTTACTGTCCTCTGAAAACTCAACATACAGCCATTATAGTCAAAATAGCTGGCAACAAAAGTGAGTACACCCTAAGTGATAACAGCAGTATGTTGTTTATCCATGTAAAGCCACATGTCCTATTCATCATGTTTATGTTTTTGTCTGCTTGACAGGACCATACAAACTTGTGTATCCTGTTTTAGAGCAGTTAAAATGAGGTGCTTTAAGTACAATTCTCTCATACTGACCACTGGATGTTCAACATGGCATCTCATGGCAAAGAACTCTCTGAGGATTCGAGAATTACAATTGTTGCTCTCCACAAAGATGGCCAAGGCTATTAGAGGTTCAGTAACACCCTGAAACCGAGTTACACTACAGTGGTCAGGATCATACAGAGGTTTTCCAAGATGGGTTCCATTCAAAACAGGCCTCGCAAGGGTCAATCAACTAAGCTGAGCACTCATTCTGTGCGTCAGATGCAGAACCTGGCTTCAAAACACAGATGCATGAGTGCTGCCAGCATTGCTTTAAAGGTTGCAGTGCTCAGACCATACGCCACACACTGAAACAAGTCGGTTTGCATGGGTGTCATCCCAGAAGGAAGCCTCATCTGAAGCTGGCTCACAAGAAAGCCCACAAACAGTTTGCTGAAGACAACCTGTCCAACAGCATGAATTACTGGAACCATGTCCTATGGGCTGATGAGACTATAAGATAAACTTGTTTGGCTCAGATGGTGTCCAGCATGTGTGACGATGCTCTGGTGAGGAGTACCTAGAAAATTGTGTCTTGCCTACAGTCAAGCATGGTGGTGGTAGCATCATGGTCTGGGGCTGCATGAGTGCTGCTGGTACTGGAGAGCTGCAGTTCATTGAGGGAAACATGGACTCCATTATGTACTGTCCATTCTAAAGCAGAACATGCCTTCACTCCAGAAACTAGGCCAAACGGCAGTTTTCCAACAAGAAAATAATCCCAAACACACCACCAAGATGACAGCTGCCTTCCTGAGGAAGCTGAAGGTTATGAGGTGGTCAAGTATGTCTCCAGACCTGAACCCTATTAAGCACCTGTGGGGCATCCTCAAGCGGAAGGTGGAGAAGCACCATGTATCTAACGTCCAGCAGCACTTTGAGGAGTGGAAGACAATCCCAGCAACAACCTGTGCAGCTCTGATCAATCCCATGCCCAGGATGATTAAGGCAGTGCCAGATAACAATGGTGCTAACACAATATATTGACACTTTGGACAAGTTCACTTAGGGTGTACTCACTTTTGTTGCCAGCTATTTTGACAATAATGGCTGTATGTTGAGTTACTTTCAGAGGACAGTAAATCTGCTATACAAGCTGCACATTGACTACTCCAAACTATATCCAAGTTTCAGACAGGAAGCTACATGGGAGAGAGAGGGGGCGAGATCGGGAAAAGTCCTTGAGTCGGGATTCGAACTCGGGACACCCGTAAACACAATGGCGTTCTATGTCAGCGCACTTGCCCACTAGGCTATTGGCGTTGACTATAGTATTGTCCCTTGAGAAGATCTACTAAAATGGTTGCTGAAATGTGAGGGGTGTACTCACTTTTGTGAGATACTGCAGGATTTAGAAAGTAAACTGATGTATTAGTAACTAATTTTTTTTAAATACTTCTAAATATTCTACTTTTTTTAGAATAATTTACCCAACGCTGGTTGCAAATACAGAAGGATCAAAATAAAGCATGACATTCTCATTCATTTCACAATTATAGCACTTATATCTTGCGTAAGTACCAAAGGTAGGGCACTATACCAGTTCTTAAACCCCAGATAAAAAAGTTATGCAAACATCTTCTGCAGCTGAAGTTACCTGGTTCAATACAGCACTACAGACACACAATACAGAGGCAAAGAGTCAGAATGAACCTTTTCATGAAACTGCTCTTCATATCCAGACAGTGCATGGTGAACTTCTTTAGAGGGACATTGTCCAAAGTTACATCTCCAACAAGACCTGCATGGATAAAAATGAAAAATTAATGAGTACATTGTTATGGTCACTACACTCCTGCTCATATCTGTTATATTATAGTGAGATGCAATTAAACCATGTCAATAGTTGATCATTTTTACTACACTGTTATTAAACCTTTCTGTTGGTTGGCGAGAGCTGGACCATAGTTCACTCGTCCACAGTTTTCAACAAGCAAGCTCAAGGTCCTCTCATCCTGTGAACAGAAGTTAGGGAAATACACAGGAATTAATCATAAAATGTAATTAGCACAACATTGCATTAAATCATTTTAGGAAAAAGATTACAGTAAATCAAAAAGATTTAGTTTGATATTTGTTTGTTTGTTTGGCAAGTTTAGTTTAATTGCCCTTGTGTAAAACTACCAACAGTGCATGATACTTACCTTACTGTTAGATATTTTAACCTTCTGTGTTTTATTGTCCAAAACACCAATGAGTTCTCTGTCAATGAACACCTTTAAAAAAAAGTATGAATTAGAATTCAATTCTCTCCTTGATTTAATTTGATAATTAATCATTTATAACCTTTATGGAGGCCGAGATTGATAGGAAATGGTCTTACCAGAGCTCTGTCACGAACGTTGTTCTTTGAGTTGAGTTCTCCTCCTGAATAAATGTCAGTCTGATAGAGCGTGTATCCATACGACTGACCATTGTTGTGGTTTACTGGAAGGTTCTCCATGCTGACAGGATCGTCCGCGCTGAAAGGCTATTGGACAAATGGTTTTTAGTCATTTTGGGAACATTTCTTGCAAAATGTGTTTTCGTCTTTCTATTTTTTTCGTATACCATGAACATGAAGCAGCATTCGCAAACCCATTATTCTTTTGTAATATGACACATTTTCTAGTGAAACAGGATATTTAGCGATAAAACAGTGTACACTGGGTCAGTTTTAATGATATGGAGGCTAAAACGTATATGTTTGATGCACAAAAACAAATGAGGTTCATTCTCACAAGTCAAAATCGTGGTTATGTCAACTTTCAATGGATAGACAAAAATGATGAAAGAATTTTGTAACAAATATCTTCATTTGTGTTACATTTTTAGGTAAAGTAAAGAAGTGAAAGAAAAGAGTGAAAGAAAGAAAGATTGAATTGGTTGAAAGAAAGAGTGAAAGAAAGAAAGAAAGAAAGAAAGAAAGAAAGAAAGAAAGAAAGAAAGATTGAATTGATTGAAAGAAAGAAAAAGAAAGAGTGAAAGAAAGAAACATTGAATTGATTGAAAGAAAGAAAAATTGAATTGATTGAACAATGAAAGAAAGAAAGAGTGAAAGAAATAGTTAAAGAGTGAAAGAAAGAAAGAGTGAAAGAAATAGTGAAAGAAAGAGTGAAAGATTAAAGGAAGAAAGAGTGAAAGAAAGAAGAAAGAAAGAAAGAAAGAAAGAAAGAAAGAAAGAAATAGTGAAAGATTAAAGGAAGAAAGAATGAAAGAAAGAGTGAAAGATTAAAGGAAGAAAGAAAGAAAGAAAGAAAGAAAGAAAGAAAGAAAGAAAGAAAGAAAGAAAGAAAGAAAGAAAGAAAGAAAGAGAAAGTGGGATACATTGTTCTTACTGTTTCTGCACACTGAAGAAATACGAAAGAAAGAGTGAAAAAAAGATTGATTTGACTGAAAGAAAGAGTGAAAGAAAGAAAGAAAGAGTGAAAGAAAAAAGAAAGACCGAAAAAAGAAAGAGTGAAAGAAAGATTGAATTGATTGAAAGAAAGAAAGTAAAAGAAAGAAAGAAAGAAAGAAAGAAAAAAAGAAAGATTGAATTGATTGAAAGAAAGAAAAAGTACAAGAAAGAAATAGTGAAAGAGTGAAAGAAAGAAAGAGTGAAAAAAGAAAGAAAGAAAGAGTGAAGGAAAAAGAGTGAAAGATTAAAGGAGGAAAGAAAGAAAGAAAGAAAGAAAGAAAGAAAGAAAGAAAGAAAGAAAGAAAGAAAGAAAGAAAGAAAGAAAGAGAAAGTGGGATACATTGTTCTTACTGTTTCTGCACACTGAAGAAATACGAAAGAAAGAGTGAAAAAAAGATTGAATTGACTGAAAGAAAGAGTGAAAGAAAGAAAGAAAGAAAGAAAGAAAGAAAGAAATAGTGAAAGATTAAAGGAAGAAAGAATGAAAGAAAGAGTGAAAGATTAAAGGAAGAAAGAAAGAAAGAAAGAAAGAAAGAAAGAAAGAAAGAAAGAAAGAAAGAAAGAAAGAAAGAAAGAAAGAGAAAGTGGGATACATTGTTCTTACTGTTTCTGCACACTGAAGAAATACGAAAGAAAGAGTGAAAAAAAGATTGAATTGACTGAAAGAAAGAGTGAAAGAAAGAAAGAAAGAAAGAGTGAAAGAAAAAAGAAAGACCGAAAAAAGAAAGAGTGAAAGAAAGATTGAATTGATTGAAAGAAAGAAAGTAAAAGAAAGAAAGAAAGAAAGAAAGAAAGAAAGAAAAAAAGAAAGATTGAATTGATTGAAAGAAAGAAAGAGTAAAAGAAAGAAATAGTGAAAGAGTGAAAGAAAGAAAGAGTGAAAAAAGAAAGAAAGAAAGAGTGAAGGAAAAAGAGTGAAAGATTAAAGGAGGAAAGAAAGAAAGAAAGAAAGAAAGAAAGAAAGAAAGAAAGAAAGAAAGAAAGAAAGAAAGAGAAAGTGGGATACATTGTTCTTACTGTTTTTGCACACTGAAGAAATACGAAAGAAAGAGTGAAAAAAAGATTGAATTGACTGAAAGAAAGAGTGAAAGAAAGAAAGAAAGAAAGAAAGAAAGAAAGAAAGAAAGAAAGAAAGAAAGAAAGAAAGAAAGAAAGAAAGAAAGAAAGAGTGAAAGAAAGATTGAATTGATTGAAAGAAAGTAAAAGAAAGAAAGAAAGAAAGAAATAAAAAAGAAAGATTGAATTGATTGAAAGAAAGAAAGAGTAAAAGAAAGAAATAGTGAAAGAGTGAAAGAAAGAAAGAGTGAAAAAAGAAAGAAAGAAAGAGTGAAGGAAAAAGAGTGAAAGATTAAAGGAGGAAAAAAGAGTGAAAAAGAAAGAGTGAAAAAAGAAAGAAAGAAAGAGTGAAGGAAAAAGAGTGAAAGATTAAAGGAGGAAAAAAGAGTGAAAGAAAGAAAGAAAGAAAGAAAGAAAGAAAGAAAGAAAGAAAGAAAGAAAGAAAGAAAGAAAGAGTGAAAGAAAAAAGAAAGAAAGAGTGAAAAAGAAAGAAAGAAAGAGTGAACGATTAAAGGAAGAAGGAAAGAGTGAAAGAAAGAGTAAAAGAAAAAGAGTGAACGATTAAATGAAGAAAAAAAAGAGTGAAAGAAATATAGAAAGAAAGAGTGAAAGAGAGAGTGAAAAAAGAAAGAAAGCAAGATAGAAATAGTGGGATGCACTGTTCTTACTTTTTCTGCACACTGAAGACTGTCCCATAGTGACATATAATGAGTCACAGCCACCGGTTCATATGCTCTTCTGCTCTGCACAGCTGGCAGCTCCGATGTTGACTCCTCTGTCATTAATAGAGACAAGGGCAGAGAGCTTCAGCTCCATAAATACACGTTAAAACATCAGATTGTGTAATCAGGGACAACATTGTAGAAACATACTGCTGTAGGTGCTCAGCAGGTTCTTCAAGAGATGATACTTGGTTGAATAATCCCCACTTTCAGTCAGTGGAGCATCATAATCTAAATGAAATGCAGAGGTGACGATGTTTAAGTGCCCATTGTTAAAAGAGCAAAAGCATACATATACTACCATTCAAAAGTTTGGGGACTGAAAGATCTTTTTGTTTTTTTACATTTTCTTAAGCTGCATTTGTTTGATCATAAACAGTATTGTGGAATTTTATTACAATTTTTACTGTTTTCTATTTGAATATATTTTAAAGGGGTCATCGGATGCCCATTTTCCACAAGTTGATATGATTCTTTAGGGTCTTAAAGGAACACTCCACTTTTTTTGGAAATAGGCTCATTCTCCAACTTAGCTTAGCATAGATCATTGAATCCTATTAGACCAATAGCATCACGTTCAAAAATAACCAATGAGTTTCGGTATTTGTCCTATTTAAAACTTGACTCTTCTGTAGTTATATCGTGTACTAAGACCGGCGGAAAATGTAAAGATGTGATTTTCTAGGCCGATAAGATTAAGAACTACACTCCCATTCCGGCGTAATAGTCAAGGAAGTTTGTTGCCGTAATATGTACTCAGCTGGCGCAGTAATATCACGCAGCGCCTGAATTAGTTCCCAGCTAGGTAACTTCCAACGGTCATGTTGTGTTGCGATGTGCTGCCTGATATTACTGCACCTGCTTCGGCCATGTTACGGCAGCAAACTTCCTTGACTATTACGCCGGAATGGGAGTGTAGTTCCTAATCTTATCGGCCTAGAAAATCGCATCTTTACATTTTCCGTCGGTCTTAGTGCACGATATAACTACAGAAGAGTCAAGTTTTAAATAGGACAAATACCGAAACTCGTTGGTTATTTTTGAACGCGATGCTATTGGTCTAATAGGATTCAATGATCTATGCTAAGCTATGCTAAAAGTGATATCGCCAGAACAGGAAAACGGCTGAATGGATTTCAAAACGATAAAAATCAACTTATTAACTTGGGGGGTGTTGGAGAATGAGCCTATTTCTAAAAAAAAGTGGAGTGTTCCTTTAATGAGAAGTCTATAATATACTTTGACCTGATTTTAAAAAGGGGATATTACTTTTAAAGATAAAAAAAAAAACACTGGGTGGATTTTTATCATTGTAGGGTGGTTGTGTTCACAAACTGCACACACATTAATGTTCAAACAACATGTAAAAGTGAGTTTTGCATCCGATGACCCCCTTAAAAAATGTATTTCTGTGATGCAAAGCTGAATTTTCAGCACCATTACTCCAGTCGTCAGTGTCACGTGATTCTACAGAAATCAGTCTAATTTAAAAAAAATCTTTGTGACTACAAGCTTTTGAATAGTAGTATACAGTGGTCATAAATATCAAAACTAGTGAACCATAGCTGCTCGTCTGTGGTTTGTAGGATCCCAAGTCAAGTGCTCCGTTCATGAATCCAAAGCTGGTTCCTCCATGAAACATGTAGAAATTTATGGAGATCCCACGATCCAGAAGCTCTCGCACTATAGAGATCATTTCTGTCATAACAGAAGAGATGCAGACACAATAATTATCATATGTACAGTTGAAGTCAAAAGTTTACATACACCTTGCAGAATCTGCAAACTTTATTTAGTACTGACCTGAATAAGACATTTCACATAAAATACATTTATATATAGTAAAGTACACTAAGGACAACTGAGGGACTCATATGCAACTATTACAGAAGGTTCAAATGCTCACTGATGCTCCAGAAGGAAAAACGATGCAATAAGAGCCAGGGGGTGAAAACTTTTGAACAGAATGCTAAATATTGTATTTTTTTCATTTAGTACTGCCCTTTGGAAGCTACAGAAGATACTTACATGTTACCCAAAAGACTAATAAGTTAAATTTACCCTGATCTTCAAATTCAAAAAGTTTTCACCCCCGTCTCTTAATCCGTTGTGTTTCCTTCTGGAGCATCAGTGAGCATTTTAACCTTCTGTAATAGTTCTTAAATGTCTTTCAGTTGTCCTCAGTGTGAAAAGATGGATCTCAAAATCATACAGTCATTGTTAGAAAGGGTTCAAATACACAAAAATGCTGAAAAACCAAAGAATTTGTGGAACCTGAAGGTTTTTTTTTTTAGGAACACGGGCAGTTTAACTGTTCAGGACAAACAAGGGACTCATGAACAACTATCACTAAACAAAAACAAAAAAACACAGCTGTGGATCATTCAGGTAACAACACAGTATTAAGAGAATCAAGTGTTATTTTTATAAATTCAACTATTATTTTCTCTTGTGGACTACATGAAAACAACTTTAATGTGGAATATCTTATTCAGGTCAGTACTAAATAAAAAATAGCATGTATTTTGTATGATCCCTCTTGTTTTGGTCAAATAATTAACATTTTGCAGATTCTGCAAGGTGTATTTAAACTTTTGACTTCAACTGTGTATATTATTGCATAAGCTTAGATGCAGATTTTCAATTCTAGGTGGTCCCTACCTTCTGCAGGGAAAACATGATGAGGTTCCCCCCAGACATCAAACCAGCCAGACCAATATTCCATCACCATCAGCGGCTTTTGCGGCTGCAGCAAAGAAAATGTACAAATCTTTTGTGCTGTCTATATGCTGTAGGTTACATTAATGTATTGTTTATTTTATAAACAAGTACTGTTTTTAGGGATTCCTTGTTTTAAGTCATCATACTTAATCATACATAAAGTATAAGAGGTTTTAGTTGGGTGCAGGTTATATAGTAGATTTAGCAGATATTTGTGCTAAAACACAGCTGTGATCATTTTAACACTATAGTCATTTAACAAAGTAAACTGATAAATACAATTGCAAATATGGACAATTTTTAACTGACCTGCATTTCTGCTAAATGCTGTACATCACCGAACGTCAGTTTCTGTAGGTTCACTGTCTGCAAAACTTTTAAAGGAAGTGGGAATCAAATATCATTTGTGGTAGAAGATCTAAAGGTGACAAGTTTGACATTAGCACTTTCTACTATTCATCAAATGTTTTCAACATTGATAAAAATTAGAAAAGTTTCTTGAGCACCAAATGAGCTTATTTTAAATTAAATTCCCAATCTAGAAATAAATTACATTTTGAAATTTATTAAGTTAGAAAACAGTTATTCTAAATCATAAAAATATTTCTCAATATTACAGTTTTTACTGTATTTTTGATTAAATAAATGCAGCCTTAGTCAGCACAAGAGTCTTCTTTCAGAAACATAAACATATAAATCGGTAAAACTTAATGTATAATGCATTATAAAAGTAGTTTTAATGCATTGATTATGCCTTGTAATGCATCTTATAATGCATTGTACAATCTCATAAATAATTGTAACCACAGATATAATGTATTACAACACATTTTACAAAGCATTTTCCCTTTAATAACCTTTCATAATGCATTATACAGTGCCCTCCATTAATATTGGCACCCTTAGTAAATATGAGCAAAGGTGAATGTGAAAATAAATCTGCATTGTTTATCCCTGAGATCTTTCATTCGAAAAATTAAAAAAATTCTAACCTTTCATTGAAGTAAAACGATGGAAAATGGGGGGGAAATTTCATTGCGAAATAAATGTTTTTCTCTAGTTCACGTTGGCCACAATTATTGGCACTCCTAAAAATTTGTCTAAGTAAAATATCTCTAAAGTATATTCCCATTAATATTAAATTTTTTTTAGCACACCAGGGTGGCTATGAGTATATAATCGTCCAGTCATGACTTTCTGTTCCACAGGATTATAAATATGAGGAACACAAAAGCCAAATTCCCTTAATCATCCATCACAAGAAGCAAAACCAAAGAATGTAGTTCTAATGTGCAGAACAAGTTTGTTGAGCTTCACAAAATAGAAATTGGCTGTAAGAAAAGAGCTAAAGCATTGAAAATCCCCATTCCCACCATCAGGGCAATAATTAAGAAGTTCCAATCAACTAAAGATGTTACAAATCTGCCAAGAAGAGGATGTGTGTCTATATCATCCTAAAGCACGATAAGGAGGAGAGTTTGAGTGGCCAAAGACTCTCCAAGGATCACAGTTGGAGAATTGCAGAGAATTGTTGAGTATTGAGTCTAATATAAAAGGATCAAACAGCCCCTACATCACCACATGTTGTTCCAGAGGGTTTCAAGAAAAAATCCTCCTGGCTCACCCAAAAAGAAACTACAAACAGGACTGGCTTCTATGGTCAGATGAAACTAAAAATTAGCTCGTTGGCAGCTAACCCTCCAGATGGTTTTGGTGAAGACAGGGATAAAAAAGTACCCCTTGCCCACGGTTAAAAATACTGCTGGGTCTTTAATGTTGTGGACCTCTTTTTTTTTGTCGGAGGTCCTGGACATCTTGTTTAGATACATGGCTACATGGATTCTATCAAATACCAGCAGATAAAAAATCTAAACCTGACTGCCTCTGTTCGAAATCTTATAATGGGCTATGGTTGCATCTTCCAGCAGGACGATGATCCAAAACTAACATCAAAATCAACACAAAAACTGTGTCACTGAGCACAGAATGAAGCTTCTACCATGGCCATCCCAGTTCCCTGACCTGAACCCTGTATAGAAACTGAAGAGAAGAAGCACCTACATGAAGCTTGGAAGAGAGAGATTCTGTTTGAAGGAATGGCCTCTGATCTCTTGTCAGGTGTTCTCCAAACTCATTAGACATTGTTGAAAAAAACTCAGAACTGTTATCTTGGGAAAAGGACGTTGCAATAATTGGGTGCCAATAATAGTGCCAACGTGAACTAGAGAAAAACATTTATTTCATAATGAGATTTCACCCCTAGGTTCTATTGATTTACTTCAATGACAGGTTAGAATTTTGTGATTTTTTTGAATGAACGATCAAAAGGATAAATTATGCAGATTTATTTTCACATCCATCTTTGCTCATATTTACCAAGGGTGCCAATAATAGTGGAGGGCACTGTATATAAAGACACAAGTAAAGTTTTACCAATGAAACACAATGAAATGATTGCACTTTAGCAAAATACAGTTCGTATCACATTAATAACAAGCAGTGGGTGCACTAAATAAATGAATGGATATATAAGTACCTCCATCTACTACCCCAAGCTGTAACCCGTCATGGTTGTCTGATGTGACGAGAAACTCTGAGACTCCCCGGGACAGTAATGCCTGTTGATTTTGAGAACAAACTCTGTAGGTATAAGAGAATTGGCCTATCATAATGCAGAGTAAATGATAATGATTTATTTCATGCCATACCTCTTTGACGAACGGCAGGTACTTCTCATCCTTTGCGTATGAACCATATTCATTCTCCACTTGAACAGCAATAATAGGGCCTCCATTCTTATACTGCAGGAAGAGCAGTGGAGACAAATTCAAGACCAAAAGCTAACAAATAAACAATAGTCAAAGAAAGAAAGCATATTTTACTTGGAAAGGTGTGATTTTTGGAATGAGTTTATCAAAGTACGTGTTCACGGCACTCGTGAAACCAGAGTAGGTTGTTCTTAGTTTCATGTTCTTATCTTTCAGCAGCCAGCTGGTAAAAATAAGTAAATGTTAATAATACAAACGTGCAGTGTTAAGATTAAAGACTAAAGAAAACAACAAGAAATGTACATTTTGATAACAGGTGAGGAACTAACCTTGGTAACCCACCCAAATCCCACTCGGCACATATGTACGGCCCCGGACGCAGAATCACCCAGAGGCCTAATTCGCCTGCTAGACGAATGTATGCCCTTAAAGCAAGCAAAAGACATTCATAAATTAATGATGACATTTGCTAAAAAAGAAATATTTATTTCTGAGGAAAGCTCTTACACTAGTTATACTCTAAAATAAATTACCACAATTTAAAAGTGAAGTCAAAAGTTTACATACACCTTGCAGAATCCGCTAAATGTTAACTATTTTACCAAAATAAGAGGGATCATACAAAATGCATGTTATATTTTATTTAGTACTGATCTGAATAAGATATTTCACATGAAAGACGTTTACAAATAGTCCACAAGAGAAAATAATAGTGGAATTTATGAAAATGACTCAAAAGTTTAAAAGTTTACATACACTTGACTCTTAATACTGTGTTGTTACCTGAAATATCCACAGCTGTGCTTTTTTGTTTAGTGATAGTTGTTTATGAGTCCCTTGTTTGTCCTGAACAGTTAAACTGCCTGCTGTTCTTCAGAAAAAACTTTCAGGTCCTATAAACTCTTTGGTTTTTCAGCGTTTTTGTGTATTTGAACCTCAACAATGACTGTATGATTTTGAGATCCATCTTTTCACACTGAGGACAACTGAGAGACTCATATGCAGCTATTACAGAAGGTTCAAACGCTCACTGATGCTCCAGAAGGAAACACAGCATTGCAAGATGTATTAAGAGCTGGGTGGAAAAAACTTTTTGAATTTGAAGATCAGGGTAAGTTTCACTTGTTTTGTCTTCTGGAAAACATGTAAGTATCTTTTGTAGCTTCTGAAGGGCAGTACTAAATAAAAAAAATGTACACATCTTCATTCTGTTCAAAAGTTTTCACCCCCAGCTATTAATGCATGTTTTTTCCTTCTGAAGCATCAGTGAGCGTTTGAACCTTCTGTAATAGTTGCATATGAGTCCCTCAGTTGTCCTAAGTGTGAAAAGATGGATCTCAAAATCATACAGTCATTGTTGGAAAAGGTTCAAATACACAAAAATGCTGGGGGACCTGAAGATTTTTCTGAAGAACAGCAGGCAGTTTAACTGTTCAGGACAAACAAGAAAGAAAAAAAACAGCTGTGGATCATTCAGGTAACAACACAGTATTAAGAATCAAGTGTATGTAAACTTTTGAACAGGGTCATTTTTATAAATTCAACTGTTATTTTCTCTTGTGGACTATATGTAAACGTCTTCTATGTGAAATATCTTATTCAGGTCAGTACTAAATAAAAAGTAACATGCATTTTGATTTTGTATGATCCCTCTTATTTTGGTCAAATAATTAACATTTTGCAGATTCTGCAAACTTAAACTTTTGACTTCAACTATATATTTAAAAAATGAAATGAAATGAAAATAAATCACTCACTCCAGATCCAACTCCTCCTGAAACAGATAGACTCCTCTTTCTGGTTCATGAAGATTCCACGGCACATACCTGACAGACAGAACATGAATATGACAAATATGACTCTCTAACAAGATTATGAGAGGAAAAACAAAGCTGTTCTTGATTCCATGTCTAGGTCTTACGTGGTGAGAGTATTGAGGCCACAGGCCTTGAGTTTCAGCAGCCGATCTCTCCAGTACGCCCTGGGGACCCGAAAGTAATGGATGGAGCCTCCGAGAATCCGAAATGGGGCTCCATCTAAAGTGAAGTGGGTGGAGTCTGCCCTCAGTCCCTGTCTCTCTGACATTCTCTGAAAGAGACACAAGATCAAAGATGACAGAATATTTACAGTATATAAGATGCAGTATGCTCAGACTGGATCTGAGAAAAAATCAACTATGTTTTGTTGTGGTTTGTGTAATTACTGCATTTTGTCTTTGTAGTGTCTTTGTAGATATTATACTATCACTTATTATCATGTGCAGTGCCAATGAAAATGTAAAAAGCAATGTTGTCACTTACTGTCTGTTGCTGGTGTGATTAATTGTATTTAATCATAAGCGTATTAAAAAAACAACAACTTGCAGATAATATCAGAAAGTCAGCTTTAGATTATAAAGAGAGTACACTTTCATGCCTATGTTTAATACACTTAAGTACCTTTTTAAAAAAGTCTCATTTTTAAATAATCTTTTGCCACGCTTTAAAGAAATACATTTCTTTTGCTGTTATTTTGTGTTGACTAACATACTAAAGCACATGCAAAGTACTTGATTATATTTTAACTGTAGTATTGCAAATGTGTAATTAAAAGTGTATTTAAATGCATGACATACAAGTTGCAATAGAAATTAGTATATTGTATTTTACCAAATGCAAGAGCAGACTTTGACCATATTAGACAATAGACAATAGATAATTACTTATGAAATTACATATAAACATACACTTTAAGCACTTTAATTCACTTTACTTTAACCAACTGCATTTAATATAAGCCTAAACATATTTTAATAAAGTACAGTTTCATATAATTGTAAATCATATATAATTAAGTGTCTAAACACATTACAAAACCCTGTTAACACCTGGACTTTGATCGATCAGATCACAAGTAGAAGAGGGAGACATATTCCTGTTCACATGTTTTAATCCGTATCTTCTGTCCACTTTTGACTACTTCTGTCCTCATTTCTTTTTGAGGGGATTTTTTTGGTAAAGCTATTTATAAAATGTTCATTGCATGAACAAAAAATAATCTGCTAAACATTTTAGTCAAAATTACAATGAAGGGAAAAAATAATCACTTAATATTTGTCAGCAAATCCTATTCTGAATAATTTTACCAGTGTTCAGAACGAATTAAGATAAAAATCAGATAAAACAAATAGCTATTATAAAATTCTAAATGCAATCAAAAAATAAAAAACGATTATGTTTTTCTCCGTTTTTGCCAATGCAAAACTAAACCACTAAAACGAATAACATTTATTTTAATGGGTGACATACACGTATCCATTGTAATTTAATTCAAATCTAATTTAACTTTTTTGTTTGAATGCGTGGTAGAGAGTGGAAAAGTCCCCGTTCACACCTGTATTTAGCGTTGTCCACCTGTGATCGGATCGTTTTAACAAGAGTTAGCAACAGTAGTAAAGTGATTAGAATACGGAGCAGATTGCATCAAAAGTATCAAATAAGACTGATTAAAAATAACATACACTACATGCAAATACATAGATGCACAAATTATATATTAGCCATATTATGAGTCTTACCTTACAAACAAAGCATACAACACTATTACACTGGCAGTTGTTTAGAGATGAGCACTAATCGAAGCTGTGCCACTGTACCAGCTGGATCAAAGGGAATCAATGAAGCAAAGTCCAGAATACACTGATACAAAGAGAACAAGGCAGGCTTTGTTTTGAGGAGCAAACAAACATATAGAATGCTGTTGTTCTGCTTTGGGGTGGAGGACTAAATATAGGCCTAAGCATATACATAAGCATATATATAAGCATGTATATGTTTTCTTATATAATGTATATGTTTTCTATTTCAGTGTTCATTATTTTAATTCACTCTTTAAAGAAAAATGGCTTTTGCTACATGGACCACATACTGCCACCATGTGGTGTACATAGACCATTTTAACACAAACACTATTCAACCGTCACAGTTTAAAAAAAAAAACTAATTAATTTCCTAAAAAGCATCAATTTCCTTTTTTCAACCGCAACACCACGTCAAAAATAATTGGGAGAAACACTGAACAGCCATCACACATATTTCACAATTCGACTTTATACAATGAAAAATGCAACTAAGAGTTACTTATATGGCAAGCCGTTTTAGCCTAAAATGGTCTAAGTGTTACTCGTCGTAATTGCATTTTTACTAGTAACAATTCAATCAGAGAGCTCTATAATTAAAATTTTTACTAGTAACAATGTCAATTAAAGAGCTCTCTAATTAAATTCTTACTAGTAACAATTATAATTAGAGAGCTCTCTAAATTAATTCTTACTAGTAACAATTCCAATTAGAGATACAAATAATTTTTACTAGTCATATGTCTCCATTGAGTTCCATTTATTTTTAATTACAGAGCTCTACAATTGAATTCTTACTAGTAACAATTCCAATTAGAGAGCTCTCTAATTCAGTTTTTTACTAGTAACAATTCCAATTAGAGAGCTCTCTAATTTAATTATTACTAGTAAAAATGCATTTACAGAGCTGTACAATTCAAATTTTACTAGTAAAAAAACACATTAAAGATATGTTAATTTGCAGAGCTCTGTAATTGAATTAAAGAACTCTCTAATTTAGTTCTTACTAGTAACAACTGAATTAGAATGATCTCTAATCGGGATTGTTACAAGTAAAAACTGAATCAGAGAGCTCTTTAATTGGAATTATTACTAGTACAAATTGATTTAGAGAGCTCTCTTATTGTAATACTTACTAGTAATAATTCTGTTGTAGAGCTCTGTAATTAAAAATGAATGGAAGTCAATGGAGACATATGACTAGTCAAAATTCATTTGTAGAGCTTGGTAATTGGAATTGTTACTAGTACGAATTGAATTAGAAAGCTCTCTAATTGTAATGGTAACTAGTAAAATTTGTTGGAGAGCTCTCTAACTGACATTGTTACTACCCTGCTGAAAAAAACTGCATATGCTATTTAGGTATGTTTTGGTGCTGGGACCCTGGTTTTAGCTGGTTTATGCTGGTCCTTAGCTGCTTAATGCTGGTCCTTAGCTGGTCTATGCTGGTCATGTTGCTGGTCAAGGATCAGCATAAACCAGCAAAGGACCAGCAAAGGGCCAGCATAAACCAGGGCCAGCATAAACCAGCAAAGGACCAGCATAAACCAGCTAAAACCAGCATCGCAGCACCAAAACATACCTAACCAGCATATGCTGTTTTTTTCAGCAGGGTAGTAGGAATTGAATAACAGAGCTCTCAAATTTAATTGTTACTATTAAAAATGCAATTGCGACGAGTAACGCATAATAGCCTATATTTTAGGCTAAAACGGCTTGCCATATTATTTATAAAATCATCACTGTAAATCATTTACAATGTTTGCCTGTTCAGTAGCTACTTGATATACCGAAAGTGTTTCGATTGGTCTTAATTTGCTAAATGTGATAAAACAAATTCAAAAAGCATATACATTCATATAAACACCGATTTAAAAATAGCATGGACAGTGCGTGTATGGACTAGCCTTGAACTGTCTCGACGAGCGCAGTTTTCTTCCGTGTGTTTACATTCCTTATGAAACAGGAAGTCAGGCGGGACATAACGAAAGGCTCAACCAATAGCCTTTTGGGTATGCCTTGCATTTTATTTCTTCACCGTAAAAATCATTCACTTTAACATAATCTTATTTTAGTCAGCTGCTTCAGCTCTGGTTCCAGCTTCGTGTCCCACTCCTACTTAATCTATGTTGTTGAGCGACATCTACTGACATTACAGCCGAAAATAGGGTCATTCCTGTTTTACAGTAACTTTTCTGTCTCTTATGATTTACATTCTTAAAAATAAAGATGCCTTAAAAGGTTCTACACATCGATTCCATAAAATAACCATTTTTGGTTCCACAAAGAACCATTCAGTCAAAAATTCTTTAAAGAACCATCTCTTTCTTACATTTTTATAATCTGAAGAACCTTCTTTCGCCACAAAGAACCTTTTGTGAAACAGAAAGGTTCTTCAGATGTTAAAGGTTCTTTATGGAACCATTTAGACAAAAAAGGTTCTTCTATGGCATTGTGAGGAACCTTTATTTTTAAGAGTGTACTTACTCATGTCTTCTCTAAAATGAGTCACATATTTATAAGAAAGAGCTTAAATTATATATTTAGGTCTTATTTATCACTTAAACATAGATAATAGACATTAAAATACTATTTTGTATTTTACATACATTTTTATTGATATAGGCATTCAATTTTATCATGTCCACATGAAATATCAACCATGAAATGATAAAAACCTCGAAATATTTTTAAATAACCTAGACTAGGCTAATCTGCATCTTATCATACATATAAATCATGTGAAACTATAGCTGTTGTTTTTTTTTTCTTTACAATTTTAATAATTTACAGTCTCCCTAAAGTCACCTTCCACCCTGTTAGTATGTACTTTCTCGCCCAAAATAGACTGTAATTCCATTGAGACATTTTCAGAAAGTGATATTGTTCATTTTTCCCACTTGAATTCAACTGTACAAACTGAAGTAAGCGTCAACTCTCACTCCTACCTTTTTTTTTTTTTTTTTTTTCATTTTTTAAATGTTATTCTGCTTATCAAACTCTTGTTGCTCCAAAAAAAAATGTAAATCTCTGACATAGTTGTAAAAGTTCTGTTTATCTGTAGAACAGGGCTGCCCAACACTGTTCCTGGAGATCTACCTACCTGCAGACTTTAGTTCCAGTCCTGCTCTAACACAGCTGTCTGTAATTATTAAGTGCTACCTAAAAGATTAATTAGCTGATTCAGGTGTGTTTGATTAGGGTTGGAGCTGAACTTTGTAGGATGGTAGATCTCCAGGAACAGGGTTGGGCAGCCCTGCTGTAGAAGATTAGATCACTGAAATGTTGATCACTCAAAGAGATACGGCTAACTTAGCTCAAAATTTTCCACCCTGTTATGTTAGTTCTATAAACCCAACAGGGTGAAATGTTAAGCTAACAGGGTGGAAATTTCAGAACCCAAGCTTGGAGGAAAAAAGACCACCCACTAGAGTGAGCAGGGAGATATAAAAATATTTAATGCTGTTTTGCAGGTATCCTCATAAGCGCAGTCTTGAATGAGTTAAATAACGTCTTAAATGAACTTAAAGAGTTGTGAGAAAATGAGACGAGCAGTTGCAGTTCTTTCAGTCACAACAGCAAACAAAGGTATCAAATCAATGAACAAAGCTAACAGAGATCATTACAGCTATAATATGGACAAACAAACAAACAATGCAGGACAATGTCGGAAAGCTCAACCACTGATAGATCCTTTTAACACTGGTGTTCCACCCTGTTATGCTAGATTCCACCCTGTTAGACAAGTCATTTTAAATAATAATTTGACAGCAAAGTTACATATTTGACATACTTTAATCCTATTGGGGTGAAGAGCATTAACAGCATATATATGTTTTTGAGCAAAATACTTGTATTATTTACCATCCTGTTGGCAAAAAATCTGAACACTGTTGGCATGATGTTCTTTTTCTGAAATGCTGTGTTACTTTTACGCCAGATGTAATGGGACACACACCTTCCAAAAAGTTCAACTTTTGTCTCGTCAGTCCACAGAGTATTTCCCCAAAAGTCTTGGGGATCATCAAGATATTTTCTGGCAAAACTGAGACGAGCCTTTATGTTCTTTTTGCTCAGGAGCGGTTTTTGTCTTGGAACACTGCCATGCAGGCCATTTTTGCCCAGTCTCTTTCTTGGTGGAGTCATGAACACTGACCTTAACTGAGGGAAGAGAGGCCTTTAGATGTTGTCGTGGGGTCTTTTGTGTCCTCTTGGATGAGTCGTCGCTGCACTCTTGGGGTAATTTTGGTCGGCCGGCCACTCCTGGGAAGGTTCACCACTGTTCCATGTTTTTGCCATGCCATTGGATTATGTTTACTCGTGTTATCTTTGATTAATATTTAAATTTGTTTGATGATCTAAAACATTAAAGTGTGACAAACATGCAAAATAAAAAAAAACATTAAGGGGGCCAACACTTTTTCACATCACTGTATATGTCCCTAACAGGGTGGAATATTTCCCTGAGCTTGGCCAATATATATTCCTAATAGTTAAACATGTCACTACATGTCACTATTTCTAGTCCTGTTACCCACAGTATTTCGTAGATGTTACTTGTCTATTTTAAAAATACAAATCTTTGGCGAATCACTATAATTTGCTGAGTATCCTCATAATATTAGTATTTACTCCATGTGGCTATATTTTATGTATTTGCTAATTGTATCCTAAAATCTCAGTCCTGTTACTCATATACTCATATATCCTACACTCATCTATAGTAACTGAGTAATAGTAACAGGAATGAGTGAGCTATTAATGTAAATATTAGGCTACATCCATATTAATCTAGATACATTTGAAAATGCATCTTTTTCTCAATGTTTTGGCCTTTTATCCACACTGAGACAATGTTTTTGCCACAGAGAAAACTTTGGTCGTTCCTGTTGTTTTATATTATGACGGAAAATACTTGCAATTTCTGTCCTGTTGCAATTATGCAGACCCAAACATGGCAATTATGTAGACCCAAACATGGCAATTATGTAGACCCAAACATGGCAATTATGCAGACCCAAACATGGCAATTATGTAGACCCAAACATGGAATGGCGTTTGAGTGTGACCTGCGCTGTAAGAAAAATGTCCACAAGAAAAACTGAAAAGGATTATTTGTTAAGTTTTTTTTTTTAAATATCTTTTTAATTTAATATTTATTATTTTTCGCTATTTATATCTTATTTCATAATCCTTGAGTCACCTTTAACTCAAACCTCAATGGGTTTGTGTACTTTAGAAAAATAAATACACCTTGTGTAGCTAAATACTGATTTTTTTAATGTTTTTTTTTTTTTTTTTTTCAATGAAACTGATCCTTTAAAATAAACACCTGCCTGAGGGAAAAAATAAGAAATTTGTTGACATATTTTTAAACATGCTTTTTAAAAGATTTGGTAACAGGGCTGAGAAAAATCCACAAATCTTCCACTTTAAAATTGTGTAAAAAATTAAATAGTAAAAAAGTAAAAAGTTAATGTCCAATACAGATTTTGAATAGTTAAATATGTGTATTAGATTCAGTCTTAAAAAAGACTGAAAATTACTTTTGTTTTGTTTTTTGGAAGAGTTTTGGAAGCAAATGACACTCATTCGGTGGAATGGCCCTGAAACAAAGTTGAGATTTCAACGAAAAATCAATGAAAATATCATTGAATCAATGTTATGAAGTGATATTGGTTCAATATCATTTGCACCCACAATTAATAATGAAACAATGGTGAGATTTATACAGAAAATCAATGATTACGTTATTGAATCAATGCCATGTAGTGATTTTGGTTCAACATTTTTGCACCCACTGTTAATGTTGAATCAAGATTGAGATTTCAATCTCAAAAAATGGCGAAGCAAAATTATTATTTTAGAAATGGTTTCTATTTCCGCGACATCGCGGCTGTAAATACAACATGCAAACTATGATAGTGCGTATTATGTGCTTTATTCAATGTTAAAAGTGTCTAACGAGAGTTTAAATATATATTTGATTATCTGATAAATGGTTTAAAATAAACAAGAACATTTACTTTTATGATCTCAGTGTTAAACACGTGGTCTTTTTCTGCCATTGTATTATCTTCACAAAATCTCGTTTGCATCTGCTTACATTCTCTACTGTTAGATTTATAACAATGCGTACAAGCATGTCTGTGCAGGCAAAGGCGACACTCATCAAAATCACACCAACAGCATCCTGTGTTAGTTATGTTTTCACGCTATGGCTTTTACCATAATTCAGAAGCCTTAGAGTGTTATCTAAACATTAAAAAAAAAACAGAACAAATCAATATTAATTTGTTTTAATTCATATTAAGCAAGATTAATTGTTTATTAATGTACTAATTACTAATTATTTTACTAATGTTTTTTAATCTGCAATACAAGTGGTAACATATTTAGCGACAATGTAACACTTCAGGTCCTTTTTCTTTTACTTGTTTCTTCTTCTTCTGGATGTTTCATTTCTTTAAGTTATTGCAAAAGTCATGGCTGAACCCCTAAACATGATTCAAATAATAGTAATAATAAAAAAAATGACATTTTAGAAAATTATTTAATAGGTTGTTGAAATTAACTTCTGCTTTTTGCATTTAAGATAAACTTCCGGTGAGATACTGTGACTCCAACACAACTGCAACAACAGGTTACTCATATCTGGGTTGATGTTTAGTCTCATGAAAATTCTCATCACATTTGTTTTGAATTAGAAATTATTGAATTGCAATGTACATTTAAACTTGATTTCTAAATATACAGCTCATCTCAGACGACTCCCAGAATGTTTGCTGCAGATCTTCTTGTATTCAGCTTTGTTCTGTCAGGTTGGTCTTTTTTTCTTGTTTTCATATCAAAGGTTGACATCCAGAAAGTTTTATATTTTATTTTATTTTATTCATTTTACATTATATATCATTTCTAATTATTATAAAGTCTAATTATAGCACATTTATATTTCAGCTGCTTGGTGTCAGTCAGTCTTGAACACAATGGTTCCTTCTGATTCCCTGCCTTTTCAACATTTCAAGCGAGAAAGAAAACATTCTTGAAAATTCACCAGAAGTAGCATGGAAACAAGGACATCTGTGGTCACTCTATGATAAAGAGCATTTTAATATCTCTCATCGTCAGATGGAACCAGTGGTGGAAGTGTTGGGTGACCTCCGAAAGAAGAACTGCACTACTGTCATGAGGAACCTCACCGGCCAGCATTCAGATCGTTACTACTTCAAGATTCAAGCTGAGGGCTTTAGTTTGACAGAAACGAAAGCTGTGAGCATACTTGTGTCAGGTAAGGCAGAGCAAGTATTTTAATAATAAACCAAGACATATCAAAACCAAGTGGTTTCAGTGGTGTTAAATCTTTGGTGAGGCAAATATTATTAAGCTAGTTATATAAAAATTAAATCGAGTTAGGACCCTTTTTTCAATATTAGGTCACTGTTTCTAAACTCTTCTCACAGTCCTCCAAAACCACTTTTAGCTTAGCAGTTAACTTCACATTCAAAGTGTAGTATTCTCACGTTTGGCAGGGCCTTATCCTGATAGCACACGTACATCTCGGAGATGTCTGCATTTACATCTGCAAGATGTAGTTTGCACATCTGCAATACGTCTATTGGACATTTTCTTATCAGATGTCAAATAGACGTCTCTTAGATGTCTTTAAGATGTTTATGAATTATAATGTATGTAAAACTGACATCTTTCAGACGTCTGCCAGACGTTTGTACACAGCAGATGCTTTCCAGATCTAGAGATCTTTAACAGACAACTTGCAGACCTATGTGCTATCTGGGAAGTGTTTAATAAAAGCTTCATGTTGAAGCTGATTATGCGTGCGTCAGGGGCTGTCGGATACACAATATCATCATAATGTAAACACAACATGGTGTCAGAGTGAACGGAAGATGGATAGGCTACGGCTGGAGTCCTAATATCCACGCTTAACTGGGAAGCAACTAACCTTCCCGAGGCATGGTGGAAATTTCAGGCATGCGCAGCTGACCCCTATAGAAAAAGAGTGAGGATGAAAAATTTAGTTATCTTCTCCTGTGGGTAGAAAAGTGCCATGATATTTTTAATACGTTCGAGCAGTTTGTGACAGATCTGCATCTACTTGTCAAGGACTGTAATTATGCAAATAGTGACGAGATGATCCGAGAATGACACATTTGCCGAAAGTGAGAGAGAAACTTTTCGAATGTGGGTTCTGAATTAACGCTCAATAAAGTGATAACGTCGCTAGTTCTCACCACCCTGCTGAAAAAAAACTTAGCTGGTTTAAGCTGGAAATAGCTGGTTTTAGCTGGTCTCCCAGCATGGCCAGCTAAGACCAGCCAGACCAAAAGTGGCCAAAACCCCTCTAAAACCAGCCTGCTGACCAGCAATGACCAGTTTGCAGCCTAGAAATTCTCCTTCAGTGCACCCCAAAGGAACCGCAGTAAAGATAGTTTGCGGTTTGATATTAAGATTGCTTTTGGCTATAAATACACAGTGCACTGTCATAAACATGCAAATAATACCGAATGTCGTTCTCCATGATTTGTGAATTCTTCCTCCTGGCCAAAATCAGGAATTTTTTCGATGCGACTCTTAAATTTATAATGCTTATAGCTCCGAAGGTTGGAAACTTAGAAGACTGAAGCCATCATCTTAACCAGCATGATCTGTGATTTTTTTTACCTCCGCTAAAAAAAAAAACAGCTAAAACCAGCCTAGGCTGGTTGGCTGGTCTTAGCTGGTTTAAGCTGGAAGTATCTGGTTTTAGCTGGTCTCCCAGCTGGGAAAGTGGCCAAAATTCCTCTAAAACCAGCCTGCTGACCAGCAATGACCAGCTAAAACCAGCCAACCAGCCTAGGCTGGTTTTAGCTGTTTTTTTTCAGCAGGGCAGTTGCCTCAATCACAGTCAAACCATTGCAAGCAGCATGAGTACCTCATGTGAACATAGAGTGTACGCAATCTCTGGCCATACATCAAAAGGCTCAGTTCCAAAGCAATGTAACGCCTAGTACACAGCGAGATACAGCAATAAAGTGAGTTTGCAGCCTACAAATGCTCCTTCAGTACGCCCCAAAGGAACCGCAGTAAAGATAGTTTGCAGTTTGATATTAAGATTCCTTTTGGCTATAAATACACAGTGCACTGTCATAAACATGCAAATAATACCGAATGTCGTTCTCCATGATTTGTGAATTCTGGTGATGCTGTCCTCCTGGCCGAAATCAGTAATTTTTTTGATGCGACTCATAATTTTATAATGCTTATAGCTCCGAAGGTTGGAAACTTAGAAGACTGAAACCATCATCTTAACCAGCATGATCTGTGATTTTTTTCACCCCTGCTCAAAAAAAAACAACTAAAACCAGCCTAGGCTTGTTGGCTGGTCTTAGCTGGTTTAAGCTGGAAGTAGCTGGTTTTAGCTCGTCTCCCAGCCTGACCAGCTAAGGCCAGGTTTTAGCTGTTTTTTTTCACCAGGGAGAGCAAAGCTCTTGTCCGTAAACCCCTTGGCAAGTCCGTTATAAGGAATGAGAAAGATAGGCGCATGTTTAACATCCTTTACCAATAAACACGCAGACTGCTTGAATACAAAAACATTTTTTTTTTAGATCAAACTCGATTTGTGTAAGCGTTCACAACTGCAGTGTATCACATGTCAGTGTTTCTTTTTGCTCTGCTCCCTTTTTCTTTCATTGTAATGTCACACGGTGCTGTTCCAGTGAATAAAAGTTTTCCTCATTAGGTAAATTAGCTTATACACACAGTTGTAAACTTTATTCACAGTAAATTCCTTGGTTACTTGGCTTCAATATTTTGAATTGCGAAAGAATATTGATTTTTAATATAGAATATTAATATAGAATTTAAGATTTTTTTCTCAGTTGACCTATTCTCTGAGCTCTTATCTTGAATATTCTGCATTGTAAAAATTTGACAGTGCAGTTATGGTCAGTTAACCCTTCCCCTGATTGATTTACATCACTATTCTGATTTGTGAAAACTTTCACAGTTCATTATGAGTCAGCTGACCCTTCCCTGAGTCACTAACATCACTATTCTGATTTGTAAAAACTTTTTGTACTTTTTGCAAAAATGGACGTGAGGCTATCTCTGCAACGGTTTCGCGTATTGAGACCAAACTTGGTGTGTGACATAACAAGCATGACCCGAGGCTATCTGCAGTTTATTTAGTTATTCGTTTTTTGCTTATAACTTGTGAATTGTTTGACCAAAAATCACAAAACTGTCTCTTCAGATTCAGTGCATCATACTCGAACCATCAAACCATACCAAATTTTCCTATGTCAGTCATTTTGGGCGTCAGCCATTTTGAATTTAGTCAAAAAATTCTATGTTGTACAAACACATTGGCTTATTGCTACGAAAATCAAAATGTGTCTTCGACATCATTCCCTGACAGTACTCAAAAAGTTTGGGGACAGTGCCACCTTCTGGACAAAAGGTTCTAATGAAAGTTTTTAAAAGGTTTTGCTCCCAAAACACTTGTGTCTGGTTCCTGAATCATTAGTGTTGTTCACTGGATTTGTTACTGAATGATTCAGAAATGAATCAGTTAAATGACCCACTAAAGACATCCCCTTTGCGCCACCTACTGGTGAAATTATGTAATTTTACGGCACAGATAAATGAAAAGCTTGTTTACTTGTCAGTCATGTGGTCACTTCTTGTGTTAGTGGTTCTTACCCAGAATTAGCTGAAATCAGACTACATGTCCTAAGTCTGGTTATGCAAATGTACTTAATGCTGTATGCAGTACAAATGCATTTTGTGTTTTGTAATATGTGACCCTGGACCACAAAACCAGTCTTAAGTCGCTGGGGTATATTTGTAGCAATAGCCAAAAATACATTGAATGTGTCAAAATTATTGATTTTTCTTTTATGGCAAAAATCATTAGGAAATTAAATAAAGATCATGCTCCATGAAGATTTTTTGCAAAATTCCTACTATAAATATATCAAAATGTAATTTTTGATTAGTAATATGCATTGTTAAGAACTTAATTTGGACAACTTTAAAGGTGATTTTCTCAGTATTTAGATTTTTTTGCACCCTCAGATTCTAGATTTTCAAATAGATGTATCTCGGCCAAATATTGTCATATCCTAACAAACCATATATCAATAGAAAGCTTATTTATTGAACTTTCATATGATGTATACATCTCAGTTTTGTAAAATTTAACCTTATGACTGGTTTTGTGGTCCAGGGTCACATATGGATATAATCTGTATCTAAAAAGTATGAGAGTAATTGTGACTTTTTACTTCAAAATTGTCTTTTTCCATCAAAAGAGGAAGTTTTTCATAAAATTGTATTGTGAGTCATTTTGACCAGTACAACTCAAACAATAACTAAAAAAGGCTGTTATTGACTGTTTATACTGCAGACAGGCTCCTATAAAACATCTGTGACAACTGCTTTTACAGTTTATAGAAGGTTAAGCCTGTTCGGAAAAAAAAAAAAAAAAGATTATAAAACTGAAACACTCTAATAGATATTAAAAAAATGCTATTTTCTAAACTGTTCTCAACATTAGACTTTCTACAAATGAATACTTTTACTAAGTTCTCCTCTCAATATCCTGATAGATTCCTTGGCTGAGCCGAATGTGACTGTGCCACTGCTCAGGGAGGGTGAGGAGGTGAATCTGACCTGCACTGTTCCAGCTCCCTGCCCCAGTCACCCTCCAAATGTAACATGGGCTCCTGCATTAGGTGCTGATGTAACACAGAGGACCCAGCTGAACGCTGATGGGACTCACAGTGTTTCTGCCATCTTGAAATTGGTCCCGTCATTCCACCATCATAACTTGAAAGTGAACTGTGTCTCCATCCATCCTCTACACAGAAAGAACAAACCCCTGCTCAGCTACAAGACCGTCATCTTCAGTGTGAACTGTGAGATTTGAACCCAACACAGTTTGTAGCATTTTTAGGGGCCAATTAAGCACAGAATCTGCGAAGGCACCTATTTTTTTTCATTCATTTTTCATTTGATCGAGGACAGTCTCAACATTAACCATAGCAAGTTTGGAGTCTCTAACTCTAACTCTCTTCTAAACCATTTCTTTTTTTCTTCTGATTCCTTGGTTAATGCATTGAGTCAAATGGACACCAAAATTTAAAAATTGTAAGGTTTAGTTTTTTTTTCTATTCCTCCTTTTTCAAACTCATCCTAGACGGTTTGTCTGATTTTCACCAAAATTGGCACAGATCATCTTCACACCATGCTCGCAAAAAGTTATGGAATTCATGTTGATTAGTCAAATGTTCTCGAATAATGCACAGACGAATTCTACAGCCAGCATGGAAAAATGGATGTCTCTGCAACAGTTTGGCATATTGAGACCAAACTTGGTGTGTGACATAACAAGCATGACCTGAGGCTGTCAACAAAACTGTCTCTTTAGATTCAGTGCATCTTGCTGAGTTGAACCATACCCAATTTTCCCATGTCAGCCATTTTGGGCGTCGGTCATTTTGAATTTAGTCAAAAAAAGGCTGTTTTGTACAAACGCATTGGCGTATTGCTATGAAACTCGAAATGTTTTTTTGACACCAAGGTCTGACAGTACTCAAAAAGTTTGGGGACAGTGCCACCTTCTGGCCAAAAAGTTCTAATGAAATTTTAAAAAATGCTAATAACTTTTGTTTACATAAGCCTATTGTAATGTGCCTATTGTGATCTTGCTTTATTCCTTGGATAATTACGAGGACATCAACACCAATTATGGCATAATTGGATGAACTTTCTGTCCGTCTTTTTGATTAATGTTGAAAACCTACTTTTTCTAACTCCTCCTAGACTGTTAGTCTGACTTTCACCAAATATGACTCAGATTTCAGACCATGCTGGCCAAAAATTGTAGATTTCATGTCAATATACGAAACAGTTTTCATTTAGCACATCAATAAATTTGCTGGAAAGATGCCAAACTGCATCTGAAGCTGTATCTTTGGAAAGCTTTGACATATTGACACCAAATTGTGGTTGTGCCATTGTCACCTCACACTGACCACGCCACATAAATTTGGTGATCTATTGGTCAAGAGTAACAAACCATACATTAAACATTAGTTATGACATTTCTAAAAATGCTAATCATTTTTCATTGCATTAGCCTATGAAACTGGTCTCAAAACATACGTACCAATTATACCGTAGTTGGCTGAACTTCCTGTCCGGCGTTTTAAGTATTAAGTCACCTAATGTATCCGTTGGTTCTTTTTCTTCTTCTTTTTCCGCTCTTGAGTCTAAGGCAGCCCATAGAACCGTTTGCGTGAAAGTTGGCACACTGACAGAGGACAGTCTTAACATTAACCATAGCAAGTTTGAACCATTCATCTGATTTTCACAAAAATCGAGTCACATCATCATCAGGCTGTGGTGACAAAAAGTTATGAATTTTGTGTCAATAGACCGAACCATTTTTGTATAGCAATGCAACAAATTTGAGCCATGATGCCAAAATGACTCTGAGGCTTTATCGCTACAAAGTTTTGACATATTGACACCAAACTTTGTGTGTCATTGTCACCTCAGACTGAACACACCACATCGATTTGATAACAGCGCCACCCATTGGTAAAAAGTGATAACCCATTAAATCATATTACTAGTGGATGTTTTTATGATTTTTCACCCATTTTGACTAAAAACATCTTAAAAGGCCTTCAATTGCTCATTGCTTCAGTTGCTCTGATGCTTGCTGCCTTGCTTGCCTAGTGTTTGGCCCCGTAATTGCTGCTTGCAGCTATATTTCTTTTTATTTGTTGTTTTGAAAATACATACTCTGTTTTTTTTCTATCCATCCATCCAACAGATCCTCCTAAGGAAACATGGATCTCTCTCACAGGCTCAGTCTGGCTGGGTAATAATGTGACTCTCACCTGTCAAAGTAATGCCAACCCTCCAGCGGGCCACAGGTGGTTTATGAAGACAGCAGGAGTGGAGGAAGAACTGGCCGTCTCACATGTGCTTTCCTTCACTGCGGCCCATGAGAACACTGGGGAATACATTTGTGAGGCGCAAAATCCATACGGTGCGATGAACTCCACAATTCTACAGATCACTGTCCCAGGTCAGTCTGTGCTTGAGATTGTCGGGTTTCACCATTGTTAGTTTTTCTCAATGACTTCGGCATCCATGTCTTTTTCTCAGAAACACAATCAGGAATAAAAGAAGAAAACATTAAGCAAACAAGCAAAATTAAGATATAATTTACACCTGTGATTAAAAGCTGAATTGTGCTGCCAAATATTTTTTTGGAACATAAGTTAAAAAAGAACAGCATTTATTCAAAATATAAATCTTTTCCAACAATGTAAATCTATGCTATCACGTTTTATTATTTAACACATCCTTGGTGAATAAAAGTATTAATTCCTTTCAAAAAAAAGAAAGAATAAAAATGTATTAACCCTGCACTTTTGAACAGTAGTGTATATTATTAGAAAACCTTTCTATTTTAAATAAATGCTGTTCATTTTAACTTTCTCATCAAACTTTATTCATCAAAGAATCTTGAAAAATTATCACAGGTTCCAAAAAATATTAGCAGCACTGATAATTAATCAGTATATTGGAATGACTTCTGAAGGATCATGTGACACTTAAGACTGGAGTAACAGCTGATGAAAAATCAGCTTTGCATCATAAATTATATTTTGAAGTATATTAAAAGAAAAAAAATATATTTTATATTGTAATAATATTTTGCAGTATTATTGTTTTTTTTTCGTATTTTTGATCAAATAAATGCAGTTTTTATGAGCATTTGAAACATGATTAAAACATTACAAGTCTTACTGATCCCAAACTTTTGAGCGGTAGGGTAGATCTGTATAAAAATAATAATGGAGGCAAGAGATGCCCAAGTGGTAATAAATAGATACAGAAGAGTTAAGAACCTGATATTGGGGGTTGAGGAACAGCAGAGAATACCAAACTGATTTTAGACCTGTAACCACCCAAATGAACTGCCGATGGTCAGCAAAATAAGATTTAAACCAGTTTAAAGGCTGTCCCCAAATACCAAAAGATGAATAAGTAAAAGACTATGATCAACAGTATCAAAAGCGGCACTGAGATCAAAAACTGAGCCAGAATCAGAGGTCAACAATAAGTCATTGCTAACTTTGTCCAAGGCTATTTCAGTAAAGTGAAATTTATGAACACCTGACTAAAGGGGTTTGAAAAGATCATTAACTCTGAGTTGGTTATACAAGGTAACGGCAACAGCAAAATATTTTTTGTCAATAATGTAAGATTTAAGATGCCGTGATAATTGTTAAAATCAGGTCAGCAGATTTTTTTTTTTTTTTTTTTTTTTTTTGGCATAGGAATAACAGGAGCAGTCTTTAATGCCAATTCTTTGTTTTTGCAGGCATATCCTTCATTGCTTTCCTCTCAATTTTGGCAGCATTATTAGTGCTTATATTTGCACTGCTTGTACTTCTTATTCTTATGATTTACCGAAGGTAAGATCTTGCAAGATTTAAAAAAAAATATATATATATATTTTATACATTATTTGAAATAAGTGAAAATGTTTTCTTGTTATACAGGTCTAAAGAACTGATAAGAAGTGTAAGTATGTTTTATGCTTTTTATCTTTCATTTTTGCTGTACAGTTGTGGCCAAAAGTTTTGAGAATGACACAAAAATTAGTTTTCACAAAGTTTGCTGCTAAACTGCTTTTAGATCTTTGTTTCAGTTGTTTCTGTGATGTACTGAAATATAATTACAAGCACTTCATACGTTTCAAAGGCTTTCATCGACAATTACATGACATTTATGCAAAGAGTCAGCATTTGCAGTGTTGGCCCTTCTTTTTCAGGACCTCTGCAATTCGACTGGGCATGCTCTCAATCAACTTCTGGGCCAAATCCTGACTGATAGCAACCCATTCTTTCATAATCACTTCTTGGAGTTTGTCAGAATTAGTGGGTTTTTGTTTGTCCACCCGCCTCTTGAGGATTGACCACAAGTTCTCAATGGGATTAAGATCTGGGGAGTTTCCAGGCCATGGACCCAAAATTTCAACGTTTTGGTCCCCGAGCCACTTAGTTATCACTTTTGCCTTATGGCACGGTGCTCCATCGTGCTGGAAAATGCATTGTTCTTCACCAAACTGTTGTTGGATTGTTGGAAGAAGTTGCTGTTGGAGGGTGTTTTGGTACCATTCTTTATTCATGGCTGTGTTTTTGGGCAAAATTGTGAGTGAGCCCACTCCCTTGGATGAGAAGCAACCCCACACATGAATGGTCTCAGGATGCTTTACTTACCTTTACCTTTTCTTCTCCGGACAAGCCTTTTTCCAGATGCCCCAAACAATCGGAAAGAGGCTTCATCTGAGAATACGACGTTGCCCCAGTCCTCAGCAGTCCATTCGCCATACTTTTTGCAGAAGATCAATCTGTCCCTGATGTTTTTTTTTTGGAGAGAAGTGGCTTCTTTGCTGCCCTTCTTGACACCAGGCCATCTTCCAAAAGTCTTGGCCTCACTGTGTGTTCAGATGCGCTCACACCTGCCTGCTGCCATTCCTGAGCAAGCTCTGCACTGGTGGCACTCCGATCCCGCAGCTGAATCCTCTTTAGGAGACGATCTTGGCGCTTGCTGGACTTTTTTGGACACCCTGAAGCCTTCTTAACAAGAATTGAACCTCTTTCCTTGAAGTTCTTGATGATCCTATAAATTGTTGATTTAGGTGCAATCTTAGTAGCCACAATATCCTTGCCTGTGAAGCCATTTTTATGCAACGCAATGATGACTGCACGCATTTCTTTGCAGGTCACCATGGTTAACAATGGAAGAACAATGATTTAGAGCATCACCCTCCTTTTAACATGTCAAGTCTGCCATTCTAACCCAATCAGCCTGACATAATGATCTCCAGCCTTGTGCTCGTCAACATTCTCACCTTAACAAGACGATTACTGAAATGAGCTCAACAGGTCCTTAAATGACAGCAATGAAATGCAGTGGAAAGTTTTTTTTCGGGATTAAGTTAATTTTCATGGCAAAGGACTATGCAATTCATCTGATCACTCTTCATAACATTCTGGAGTATATGCAAATTGCTATTATAAAAACTTAAGCAGCAACCTTTACAATTTCCAATATTTATGTAATTCTCAAAACTTTTGGCCACGACTGTAGACTGAAAACATCTGAGTTTGACATCAAAAGATGAATATGAGACAAGAGATCAACATTTCAGCTTTTATTTTCATATATTTACTGGATCTGATACACAATTTAGCACATTTTGCTTGAACCCACCCATTGCTAAATGAAAAAATATTGGAACAGATTGACTTAAACAACGAATTCAGACTTGACTCGGACTCCAGCGACAAAGACTTCAGACTTGACTCAGACTCCAGCGACAAAGACTTCAGACTTGACTCAGACTCCAGCGACAAAGACTTCAGACTTGACTCAGACTCCAGCGACAAAGACTTCAGACTTGACTCAGACTCCAGCGACAAAGACTTCAGACTTGACTCAGACTCCAGTGACAAAGACTTCAGACTTGACTCAGACTCCAATGCAATGGCTCTGATTAATTTTCTATATTCTTTCAGCTTCACAATTGCTAATCAATGTATTAGGACACACCAGGGCAACAAAACACACCTGTCAGTTAATCTGTTCCAGTACTTTTGGTCACATGAGCAATGGGAACCCACCCATTGCTCAAGCAAAAGGTGCTAAGTCGTGTATCAGATTCAGATGTAAATACATGAAAATAAAAGCTGAAATGTTGATCTCTTGTCTCATATTCATCTTTTGATGTCAAGCTTAAATGTTTTCAGTCTACAGCGAAAACAAAAGAATAGACTTCACTGTTTCAATACTTTTGGAGGGGAGTGTATATGTAAAATAGACATTGAATAAAAGCTACACAACATAAGCTTTGATTTTACATAATTTCATTTCAAAACTATGTTTTATTTGTGTCTGTTCTGAGAAAATTATCATAAATCTAAAAGAGTGAGTAAAAGTTCATTTTTCAATGTACTTCAGGAGACAAACCAAGACCAGAACATTTATGGCAATGTGTCTGCAAGTGCAGCAGAAAGCCAGCAGCTTGAGTCAAAGCCATGTGATGATGAGGATATCTGCATTAAACCTACATACACACAAAGACAGGATTTCCCAGACGAAACCATCTACGCAAACTGCTAAAGTCAGAAACGTATATGTTCCCTAGAAGACAAAATAAGAAATTTTTTCCCTGATCTTTGATTAAAAAAGTTTTTACCCCTGGCTGTTAATGCATTGTTTTCCTTCTGGATAGATCTCAAAATCATACAGTCATTGTTGGAAAGGGTTCAAATACACAAAAATGCTGGAAAACCGAAGAATTTATGGGACCTGAAGGATTTTTCTGAAGAACAGCGGGCAGTTTAACTGTTATTTTCTGTCGTGGACTATGTGTAAATGTCTTATTTAGGTCAGTACTGATTCAGATCCCTATTATTTTGGTAAAATAATTAACATTTTGCAGATTCTGCAAGATGTATGAAAAATTTTAACTGAACTACCTGTATTTTTATTTTTTCATGTGATACAATTCCCTTCATGTAACTAAGGGTCACACTTCAGTTTAGTGACCAATTCTCACTATTAACTAACTTTGTCTCAGTACACGCCTATTAATAGTTAGTAAGGTAGTTGTTAAGTTTAGATATGGCGTAGGGTTAAGAGATCTAAATATCTGCTTTGTAAGTACTAATAAATAACCAAAATGCTAGTAATATGCATGCTAGTTAATAGGGAGAATTGGTTTCCAAACTAAAGTGTTAATAAGAATGTTATTATATTAATGGGTAACTTTTGCATTCATTCATATTGTAAGCGGTGTAGTACAAAACTGTTTTCTCTCTCTCTCTAAAAGCATTTTTTCTTTTCAAGAGGCAACACAAGAGAGGGAAAAAATGATGGCTAGCTAACATTAGCGTGCAGTACCACCCTCGGCCACCAGGTGCCACTACTAAGTATGAAATCTAATGGTTTCTCTGCTTTCTCTGTTGATTTTAATTAGGGGCCAAGCACCGAAGGTGCGAAGGCACCTATTGTATCCGTTAGAATTCTTATTATTATTATTATTCCGCCGCAAGTCTATGGCAGCCCATAGAACCGCTTGCGGGAAAGTTGTATAATTTGGCACACTGATAGAGGACCGTCCCAACATTAAACATAGCAAGTTTGGAGTCTCTAACTTAAACTCTCTAGCGCCACCATTTGTCCAAACTTTCACTTTCTTTTTGCTAATAACTTTTGAACCGTAAGCCACAAAATCAAAATTCCAATTTTCCCTGAATCCTTGGGTCATGCCGAGTCGAATGAACACCAAATTTCAAAAATCCTAAGGATTAGTTTTTTTTCTATAATTTATTGTTTGTAAAACCTACTTTTTCGAACTCGTCCTAGACGGTTTGTCTGATTTACACCAAAATTGGCTCAGATCATCTTCAGACCATGCAGGCAAAAAGTTATGGAATTCAAGTTGATTGGACAAACCGTTCTCCAATTAACGCGCTAATTAATTCTACGAAAAGCGTTCAAAAATGGAAGTGAGGCAATATCTCCGGAACGCTTTGGAATATTGAGACCAAACTTGGTGTGTGTTATAACAAGCATGACCTGAGGCTACCTGCAGTGTTTCATCACAGTGCCACCTAGTGGTCAGGAGATATGAAAAATGGCTATTTTTGCTTATAACTTCTCAGTGGTTTGACCAAAAATCTCAAAACTGGTCTTGTTAGATTTGGAGGAGCATGCCGAGTCGAACCATATCCAATTTTCCCATGTCAGCCATTTTGGGTGTCGGCCATTTTGAATTTAGCTTTAAAATGCTGTATCTTGAGAACGGATTAACGTATCGTTTCGACAATAATTACAAAAATGTTCGGCACCATGCCCTGAATGTACATACAAATTTTGGGGCCAGCGCCACCTTGTGGTCAAAAGTTATAGCGAAATTTCGAAAAATGCTAATAACTTCTGAAAAAAAATGGCTTATTGTAATAAAAGTGATCTCAAAATATTCCTTGTGTCAGGCCGAGAACATTGATACCAATTACGCCAAAATTGGCCTAACTTCCTGTTCACCATTTTGATTCATGTAGAAAACCTACTTTTTCGAACTCCTCCTAGACCGTTAGTCGGATTTTCACCAAATTTGACTCGGATCATCTTCAGACCATGCTGACAAAAAGTTATGGATTTCGTGTCGATATTCGAAACCGTTTTCATTTAACGCATCAACGAATTTGCAGGTAAGATGCCAATGCGCATCGGAAGCTGTATCTCTGCAAAGCTTTGAGATATTTGCACCAAATTTGGTATGTGGCATTATCACCTCACACTGATGACACCACATCAATTTGGTAGCAGCGCCACCTATTGGTCAAGAGTAATGAAGCATTCATTAACCATTAGTTTTAAAATATACAAAAATGCTAATAACTGTAGATAGCATTAGCCTATTGTAATGAAACTGGTCTCAAAATATTCCTTGGGTCATGCCGACAACATAGATACCAATTATGCCACAGTTGGCCAAACTCCCTGTCCGCCATTTTGATTTATGTTGAAAACCTACTTTTTCGAACTAGTCCTAGACCGTTTGTCCGATTTTCACCAAAATCGAGTCAGATCATCTTCAGACTGTGCTGACAAAAAGTTATGGATTTCATGTTGATAGTTGAAACCGTTTTCGTACAGCGCCTCTATAAATTATAGGCTTGAAGTGAAAATGACTCTAAGGCTATATCTTTGGAAAACTTTGACATAATGACACCAAACTTTGTGTGAACGTTTGTCATCTCACACTAAACACACCACATCGATTTGATAACAGCGCCACCTGTTGGTAAAACCTAATAAGCCATTAAATCATATCAGTAGGCGCTCTACATCATTTTTCTGTCGTTTTGACTAAAATCATCCTAAAATGGCTTCTTTTTACTTATTGTTGCAGTTGGTCTGCTGTTCCTGCCATCCTTAGCTCCTCATTTTCCGCTTTAAGTGCTTGGCCCCGTAATTGCTGCTTGCAGCTATATTTAGGGGCCAAGCACCGAAGGTGCGAAGGCACCTATTGAAACCGTTAGAATTCTTATTATTAGGGGCCAAGCACCGAAGGTGCGAAGGCACCTATTGAAACCGTTAGAATTCTTATTATTATTATTATTCTTCCGCCGCAAGTCTATGGCAGCCCATAGAACCGCTTGCGGGAAAGTTGTATAATTTGGCACACTGATAGAGGACCGTCCCAACATTAACCATAGCAAGTTTGGAGTCTCTAACTCAAACTCTCTAGCGCCACCATTTGTCCAAACTTTCACTTTCTTTTTGCTAATAACTTTTGAACCGTAAGCCACAAAATCAAAATTCCAATTTTCCCTGAATCCTTGGGTCATGCCGAGTCGAATGAACACCAAATTTCAAAAATCCTAAGGTTTAGTTTTTTTTCTATAATTTTTTGTTTGTAAAACCTACTTTTTCGAACTCGTCCTAGACGGTTTGTCTGATTTTCACCAAAATTGGCTCAGATCATCTTCAGACCATGCAGGCAAAAAGTTATGGAATTCAAGTTGATTGGACAAACCGTTCTCGAATAACGCGCTAATAAATTCTACAAAAAGTGCGCAAAAACGGATGTGAGGCCATATCTCCGCAACGGTTTGTCTTATTGAGACCAAACTTGGTGTTTGTTGTAACAAGCATGACCTGAGGCTACCTGCAGTGTTTCGTCATAGTGACACCTAGTGGTCAGGAGATATGAAAAATGGCTATTTTTGCTTATAACTTCTCAGTGGTTTGACCAAAAATCTCAAAACTAGTCTTGTTAGATTCGGAGGAGCATGCCGAGTCGACCCATATCCAATTTTCCCATGTCAGCCATTTTGGGTGTCGGCCATTTTGAATTTAGCTTTAAAATGCTGTATCTTGAGAACGGATTAACGTATCGTTTCGACAATAATTACAAAAATGTTCGGCACCATGCCCTGAATGTACATACCAATTTTGGAGCCAGCGCCACCTTGTGGTCAAAAGTTATAACGAAATTTTGAAAAATGCTAATAACTTCTGAAAAAAAAGGCTTATTGTAATAAAAGTGATCTCAAAATATTCCTTGGGTCAGGCCGAGAACATTGATACCAATTATGCCAAAATTGGCCTAACTTCCTGTTCGCCATCTTGATGAATGTAGAAAACCTACTTTTTCGAACTCCTCCTAGACCGTTAGTCGGATTTTCACCAAATTTGACTCGGATCATCTTCAGACCATGCTGACAAAAAGTTATGGATTTCGTGTCGATATTCGAAACCGTTTTCATTTAACGCATCAACGAATTTGCAGGTAAGATGCCAAAGCGCATCGGAAGCTGTATCTCTGCAAAGCTTTGAGATATTTGCACCAAATTTGGTATGTGGCATTAACACCTCACACTGATGACACCACATCAATTTGGTAGCAGTGCCACCTATTGGTCAAGAGTAATGAAGCATTCATTAACTATTAGTTTTAAAATGAACAAAAATGCTAATAACTGTAGATAGTATTAGCCTATTATAATGAAACTGGTCTCAAAATATTCCTTGGGTCATGCCGACAACATAGATACCAATTATGCAACAGTTGGCCAAACTCCCTGTCCGCCATTTTGAATTATGTTGAAAACCTACTTTTTCGAACTAGTCCTAGACCGTTTGTCCGATTTTCACCAAAATCGAGTCAGATCATCATCAGACTGTGCTGACAAATAGTTATGGATTTCATGTTGATAGTTGAAACCGTTTTCGTACAGCACCTCTATAAATTATAGGCTTGATGTGAAAATGACTCTAAGGCTATATCTTTGCAAAACTTTGACATAATGACACCAAACTTTGTGTGAACGTTTGTCATCTCACACTAAACACACCACATCGATTTGATAACAGCGCCACCTGTTGGTCAAACATAATAAGCCATTAAATCATATCAATAGGCGTTCTACATCATTTTTCTGTCGTTTTGACTAAAATCATCCTAAAATGGCTTCTTTTTACTTATTGTTGTAGTTGGTCTGCTGTTCCTGCCATCGTTAGCTCCTCATTTTCCGCTTTGAGTGCTTGGCCCCGTAATTGCTGCTTGCAGCTATATTTATTATTATTATTCTTCCGCCGCAAGTCTATGGCAGCCCATAGAACCGCTTGCGGGAAAGTTGTATAATTTGGCACACTAATAGAGGACAGTCTCAACTTTAACCATAGCAAGTTTGGAGTCTCTAACTCAAACTCTCTAGCGCCACCACTTGTCCAAACTTTCACTTTCTTTTTGCTAATAACTTTTGAACCATAAGCCACAAAATCAAAATTCCAATTTTCCCTGAATCCTTGGGTCATGCCGAGTCGAATGAACACCAAATTTCAAAAATCCTAAGGTTTAGTTTTTTTTCTATAATTTTTGGTTTATAAAACCTACTTTTTCGAACTCGTCCTAGACGGTTTGTCTGATTTTCACCAAAATTGGCTCAGATCATCTTCAGACCATGCAGGCAAAAAGTTATGGAATTCAAGTTGATTGGACAAACCGTTCTCCAATTAACGCGCTAATTAATTCTACGAAAAGCGTTCAAAAATGGATGTGAGGCCATATCTCCGCAACGGTTTGTCTTATTGAGACCAAACTTGGTGTGTGTTGTAACAAGCATGACCTGAGGCTACCTGCAGTGTTTCGTCATAGTGACACCTAGTGGTCAGGAGATATGAAAAATGGCTATTTTTGCTTATAACTTCTCAGTGGTTTGACCAAAAATCTCAAAACTGGTCTTGTTAGATTCGGAGGAGCATGCCGAGTCGAACCATATCCAATTTTCCCATGTCAGCCATTTTGGGTGTCGGCCATTTTGAATTTAGCTTTCAAATGCTGTATCTTGAGAACGGATTAACGTATCGTTTTGACAATAATTACAAAAATGTTCGGCACCATGCCCTGAATGTACATAAAAATTTTGGGGCCAGCGCCACCTTGTGGTCAAAAGTTATAACGAAATTACGAAAATTGCTAATAACTTCTGAAAAAAATGGCTTATTGTAATAAAAGTGATCTCAAAATATTCCTTGGGTCAGGCCGAGGACATTGATACCAATTATGCCAAAATTGGCCTAACTTCCTGTTCGCCATTTTGATGAATGTAGAAAACCTACTTTTTCGAACTCCTCCTAGACCGTTAGTCGGATTTTCACCAAATTTGACTCGGATCATCTTCAGACCATGCTGACAAAAAGTTATGGATTTCGTGTCGATATTCGAAACCGTTTTCATTTAACGCATCAACGAATTTGCAGGTAAGATGCCAAAGCGCATCGGAAGCTGTATCTCTGCAAAGCTTTGAGATATTTGCACCAAATTTGGTATGTGGCATTACCACCTCACACTGATTACACCACATAAATTTGGTAGCAGCGCCACCTATTGGTCAAGAGTAATGAAGCATTCATTAACCATTAGTTTTAAAATGATCAAAAATGCTAATAACTGTAGATAGCATTAACCTATTTTAATGAACCTGGTCTTGAAATATTCCTTGGGTCATGCCGACAACATAGATACCAATTAGGCCACAGTTGACCAAACTTCCTGTCCGCCATTTTGATTTATGTTGAAAACCTACTTTTTCGAACTAGTCCTAGACCGTTCGTCCGATTTTCACCAAAATCGAGTCAGATCATCTTCAGACTGTGATGACAAAAAGTTATGGATTTCATGTCGATAGATGAAACCGTTTTCGTACAACGCCTCTACAAATTTTAGACTTGATGAAAAAATGTCTCTGAGGCTTTATCTCTGCAAAGCTTTGACATAACGACACCAAACTTTGTGTGTACGTTTGTCACCTCACAATAAACACACCACATGGATTTGAGAATAGCGCCACCAGTTGGTCAAACGTAATAAGCCATTAAATCATATCAGTAGACATTGTACATAATTTTTTTCTGTATTTTTGACCAAAATCATCATAAAATTGCTTCCTTTTCCTTATTGTTGCAGTTGGTCTGCTGTTCCTGCCATCCTTAGCTCCTCATTTTCCGCTTTGAGTGCTTGGCCCCGTAATTGCTGCTTGCAGCTATATTTATTATTATTATTATTAGGGGCCAAGCACCGAAGGTGCGAAGGCACCTATTGAAACCGTTAGAATTCTTATTAGGGGCCAAGCACCGAAGGTGCGATGGCACCTATTGTATCCGTTAGTGTTATTATTATTCTTCCTCTTCCGCCGCAAGTCTATGGCAGCCCATAGAACCGCTTGCGGGAAAGTTGTATAATTTGGCACACTGATAGAGGGCCGACTCAACATTAACCATAGCAAGTTTGGAGTCTCTAACTCAAACTCTCTAGCGCCACCACTTGTCCAAACTTTCACTTTCTTTTTGCTAATAACTTTTGAACCGTAAGCCCTAAAATCAAAATTCCAATTTTCCCTGAATCCTTGGGTCATGCCGAGTCGAATGAATGCCAAATTTCAAAAATCGTAAGGTTTAGTTTTTTTTATATAATTTTTTGTTTGTAAAACCTACTTTTTCGAACTCGTCCTAGACGGTTTGTCTGATTTTCACCAAAATTGGCTCAGATCATCTTCAGACCATGCAGGCAAAAAGTTATGGAATTCAAGTTGATTGGACAAATTGTTTTCGAATAACATGCAAACGAATTTTACGAAAAGCGCGCAAAAATGGGTGTGAGGCCATATCTCGGCAACGGTTTGTCGTATTGACACCAAACTCGGTGTGTGTTATAACAAGTATAACCTGAGGCTACCTACAGTGTTTCGTCACAGTGCCACCTAGTGGTCAGGAGATATGAAAAATGGCTATTTTTGCTTATAACTTCTCAGTGGTTTGACCAAAAATCTCAAAACTGGTCTTGTTAGATTCGGAGGAGCATGCCGAGTCGACCCATATCCAATTTTCCCATGTCAGCCATTTTGGGTGTCGGCCATTTTGAATTAAGCTTTAAAATGCTATATCTTGAGAACGGATTAACGTATCGTTTCGACAATAATTACAAAAATGTTCGGCACCATGCCCTGAATGTACATACAAATTTTGGGGCAAGCGCCACCTTGTGGTCAAAAGTTATAACGAAATTTCGAAAAATGCTAATAACTTATGAAAAAAATGGCTTATTGTAATAAAAGTGATCTCAAAATATTCCTTGGGTCAGGCCGAGAACATTGATACCAATTATGCCAAAATTGGCATAACTTCCTGTTCGCCATTTTGATAAATGTAGAAAACCTACTTTTTCGAACTCCTCCTAGACCTTTAGTCGGATTTTCACCAAATTTGACTCGGATCATCTTCAGACCATGCTGACAAAAAGTTATGGATTTCGTGTCGATATTCGAAACTGTTTTCATTTAACGCATCAATGAATTTGCAGGTAAGATGCCAAAGCGCATCGGAAGCTGTATCTCTGCAAAGCTTTGAGATATTTGCACCAAATTTGGTATGTAGCATTACCACCTCACACTGATTACACCACATCAATTTGGTAGCAGCGCCACCTATTGGTCAAGAGTAATAAAGCATTCATTAACCATTAGTTTTAAAATGAACAAAAATGCTAATAACTGTAGATAGCATTAGCCTATTGTAATGAAACAGGTCTCACAATATTCCTTGGGTCATGCCGACAACATAGATACCCATTATGCCACAGTTGGCCAAACTCCCTGTCCGCCATTTTGATTTATGTTGAAAACCTACTTTTTCGAACTAGTCCTAGACCGTTTGTCCGATTTTCACCAAAATCGATTCAGATCATCTTCAGACTGTGCTGACAAAAAGTTATGGACTTCATGTTGATAGATGAAACCGTTTTCGTACAGCGCCTCTATAAATTTTAGGCTTGATGTGAAAATGACTCTAAGGCTATATCTTTGGAAAACTTTGACATAATGACACCAAACTTTGTGTGCACGTTTGTCACCTCACACTAAACACACCACATTGATTTGATAACAGCGCCACCTGTTGGTAAAACCTAATAAGCATTAAATCAAATCAGTATGCGTTCTACATCATTTTTCTGTCGTTTTAACTAAAATCATCCTAAAATGGCTTCTTTTTACTTATTGTTGCAGTTGGTCTGCTGTTCCTGCCATCCTTAGCTCCTCATTTTCCGCTTTGAGTGCTTGGCCCCGTAATTGCTGCTTGCAGCTATATTTATATACAAAGTTTTGCACGTAATAATCGAGACAGAATTTAGATTACATAATGAAGGATCTGAGGATCCTCATATGCAAACTGTGTGTGTTTTGCTTTAAGGGAGCAGCCATATATTTGTATCATGTTTTTTTATATTCATTTACTCTTCATTTGCTGAAGATGAAGTCTGAGAATTGAAATTATGCAACTAAGATCATTTTAAAAACTGTTCCTCTTTTATCATCATTACTTTGTCTCTTGATTTTGCTCTTCTCTGGCTTTATTTAATCAACTTTTTGGCTGATAGAAGACTGTGTACCAGACAAAACAGTGGATATTTCTGACATGGAGGCTTTATCTAACAATATGTACATATGCAACATTATGGCTGGAGGTCTCGTATTTTAGCAGAAGCACACTGCAAAAAAAGCCTTATTTTACTGTCTTGTTTCTAGTCAAAATATCTAAAAATTCTTAAGTTAAGATGCATTTACTAAACAAAATCACAAAAGATATTGTTTCCAGGAGGAAAAAAACTAAGTTAAGTGCAGTTTGCTTAAAACAAGACAAATATCTTTTGTCATTTTGCTTATATAGTAAATACATATTAATTTAAGAATTTTTAGATATTTTGACTAGAAACAAGACAAAAATACTAAGTAAAATAAGCCTTTTTTTGCAGTGCAGCTGTAGTTTTCTGCCATTTTACTATCTTCACAAAATCTTGGTTGAATATGCTTCTTTTCTCTACAGTTATCATATTTGTAACATTGTGTAAAAGCAAGTGCGAGCAGTGTGGTTTTTATATTTTGGGGGCAACACAATATCAAAGGCAAAGCCAAAATAACTCAACACTCATCACAATCACACCAACTACATCCTGTGTGAGTTATGTTTTCACTCTAACACTGCTAGGACCACATAAGTCATTTCCCAGTAGTCAGAAGCAGTAGTCTCATTACAAATGTTTTGCTAATGTTTTTTAATCTGCAATACAAGTAGTAACAAATTTAGTGACAATGTAACATATTTTGGATCCGGATCTTTGTATTTTGTTCTTCCTGTTGTGTCCCTCACCCTTGCGGGCACTGCAGGATTTCAGTCCTTCACAGCGTAGTGTGTTACCAATTGTTTTCTTGGTGACTATGGTCCCAGCTGCCTTGAGATCATTAACAAGATCCTTCTGTGTAGTTCTGGGCTGATTCTTCAAATACTTATTTCACTTATTAAAATGCAAATCAATTTATAACTTTTTTTAAATGAGTTTTTCTTTGTTTTTGTTGTTGTTGTTATTCTGTCTCTCACTGTTTAAACAAACCTACCATTAAAATTATAGACTGATCATTTCTTTGTCAGTGGGCAAACTTAGAAAATCAGCTGGGGATCAAATATTTTTTTCCCTCACTATACAATCGTGGCCAAAAGTTTTGAGAATGACACAAATATTAGTTTTCACAAAGTTTGCTGCTAAACTGCTTTTAGATCTTTGTTTCAGTTGTTTCTGTGATGTACTGAAATATAATTACAAGCACTTCATCCGTTTCAAAGGCTTTTATCGACAATTACATGACATTTATGCAAAGAGTCAGCATTTGCAGTGTTGGCCCTTCATTTTCAGGACCTCTGCAATTCGACTGGGCCAAATCCTGACTGATAGCAACCCATTCTTTCATAATCACTTCTTGGAGTTTGTCAGAATTAGTGGGTTTTTGTTTGTCCACCTGCCTCTTGAGGATTGACCACAAGTTCTCAATGGGATTAAGATCTGGGGAGTTTCCAGGCCATGGACCCAAAATTTCAACGTTTTGTTCCCGAGCCACTTAGTTATCACTTTTGCCTTATGGCACGGTGCTCCATCGTGCTGGAAAATGCATTGTTCTTCACCAAACTGTTGTTTGATTGTTGGAAGAAGTTGCTGTTGGAGGGTGTTTTGGTACCATTCTTTATTCATGGCTGTGTTTTTGAGCTAAATTGTGAGTGAGCCCACTCCCTTGGATGAGAAGCAACCCCACACATGAATGGTCTCAGGATGCTTTACTTTTGGCATGACACAGGACTGATGGTAGCGTTCACCTTTTCTTCTCCGGACAAGCCTTTTTCCAGATGCCCCAAACAATCGGAAAGAGGCTTCATCTGAGAATACGACGTTGCCCCAGTCCTCAGCAGTCCATTCGCCATACTTTTTGCAGAAGATCAATCTGTCCCTGATGTTTTTTTTCAGAGAGAAGTGGCTTCTTTGCTGCCCTTCTTGACACCAGGCCATCTTCCAAAAGTCTTGGCCTCACTGTGCGTTCAGATGCGCTCACACCTGCCTGCTGCCATTCCTGAGCAAGCTCTGCACTGGTGGCACTCCGATCCCGCAGCTGAATCCTCTTTAGGAGACGATCCTGGCGCTTGCTGGACTTTCTTGGACGCCCTGAAGCCTTCTTAACAAGAATTGAACCTCTTTCCTTGAAGTTCTTGATGATCCTATACATTGTTGATTTAGGTGCAATCTTAGTAGCCACAATATCCTTGCCTGTGAAGCCATTTTTATGCAACGCAATGATGACTGCACACATTTCTTTGCAGGTCACCATGGTTAACAATGGAAGAACAATGATTTCAAGCATCACCCTCCTTTTAACATGTCAAGTCTGCCATTCTAACCCAATCAGCCTGACATAATGATCTCCAGCCTTGTGCTCGTCAACATTCTCACCTGAGTTAACAAGACGATTACTGAAATGATCTCAACAGGTCCTTAAATGACAGCAATGAAATGCAGTGGAAAGTTTTTTTCGGGATTAAGTTCATTTTCATGGCAAAGAAGGACTATGCAATTCATCTGATCACTCTTCATAACATTCTGGAGTATATGCAAATTGCTATTATAAAAACTTAAGCAGCAACTTTTCCAATTTCCAATATTTATGTAATTCTCAAAACTTTTGGCCACGACTGAAAATTCAAGTCCTACAAATTACAAATATTGTACAGTACAGCCATCACTTCTACCACAAAAGACTGCTTTGTAAATAATCTTCCTGATTTGTCTCAATTCCTTAGCATATCCAATAGCTCAGAAAAACTTGACGATGTGACAGATATGGACTATTTTTCTAGAACACTTTAGATATAATGAGCACACTCATGCCATAAAGAAATGAGCCTGGAAAATAGAGCACAGCTGGAAGAAAACTAGAGGCATTTCTTATTGCATGGTGAGAAAGTACTTTCTCTTACAGAAAAACCTTAAAACTACTATACTGATTACTTTTTGTCTCTTTTAAAAGAAAACAAACACAACCCTAGGTATTTATTCAATGCAGTGGCTAAATTAATGAAAAATAAAGCATCAACAGGCATTGACATTTCCCAACAGCACAGTAATGACTTTATAAACTACTTTACTTCAAAGATCAATACTATCAGAGATAAAATTGTAACCAAGCAGACATCAGGTACAGTATCGCATGAGATATACTGAGCGCTATAGATCCCCTGAGGTACAATACCACATAGGAGAGGAGGAATTGTGTAATCTTGTTAAATCACCAAAACCAGCAACATATATGTTGGGCCCTTATTCCATCCAAGCTAAAAAAAAAAAAAGGTGCTTCCAGAAGTCATAGATCCTCTTCTGAATATTATTAATTCATCATTGTCATTAAAATATGTCCCAAAAGCCTTCAAACTGGCTGTTATTAAGCCTCTCATTAAAAAAACACAACTTGACCCAAACAAATTAATTCATTAATTAATTACAGACTGATCTCAAATCTCCTTTTTCTGTCAAAGGTAAAGGTAGTATCCTCACAATTATGTTCCTTCTTAAAGAAAAATGGTAGCTGTGAGGATTTCCCGTCAGGATTTAGACTGTATCATAGTACTGAGACTGCTCTCATTAGAGTTACAAATGACCTGCTCTTATGATTTGATCATAGTTGTATATCTTTATTAGCGCTACTGGATCTTAGCACTGCGTTCCAATATTCTTATTGGCATTAGTGGAGGTGCATCGGCATGCTTCAAATCATACTTATCTGACGACCATCAATTCCAGAATTTTCTCTACAGCATCATGGGTAATTTTGTTTTACACCATGAATTCAGTTACTAAACACGATTATTTAAAAAAACAAAAAAGTTTTCTATGTTATATGTCCATGCACTGCCTCAGTTGCACATACAGAAGAGCAGCAGCAGTTTGAGTCCCTGTCCCAGAAGCACTCTCTGCATGTCTCTGCCAGTAATGAGTCTTATGGGGAAGACACAGCCTAACGACTGCGTCTCTTGTGTCAGAAAGCCTCACTGGCGGAGAAGACGGGGAGGGGCTGAGTCAGTAATAGAATAACATGGAAGCGTAATGCAAACATCAGTGTTACATCAAGAATCTTGAACAGCCAGTACAGTTCAACAATTTGAAAACTTAATGCTCCTATTTTCAAGTCTTGTCGGTTTAAGCATTCAAGTGAAACTGAGCAAAACGACACAAAAATGACTTAAAAATGCATATACATAGCACTGTGTCTCAGACAGTGCGCTATTAAAGGAACACTCCACTTTTTTTGGAAATAGGCTCATTCTCCAACTCCCCCCGAGTTAATAAGTTGATTTTTACCGTTTTGAAATCCATTCAGCCGTTCTCCTGTTCTGGCGATATCACTTTTAGCATAGCTTAGCATAGATCATTGAATCCTATTAGACCAATAGCATCGCGTTCAAAAATGACCAACGAGTTTCCATATTTGTTGTATTTAAAACTTGACTCTTCTGCAGTTATATTGTGTACTAAGACCGGTGGAAATGAAAAGCTGCGAGTTTCTAGGCTGATAAGATTAGGAACTACACTCCCATTCCGGCGTAATAGTCAAGGCAGTTTGCTGGCGTAATATGGCCGAAGCAGGCGGAGTAATATCAGAAATGAGTTCCCAGCTAGTTTAGCATTTGCACATGTGCTGCGTGGTATTACTGCTCCTGCTTTGGCCATGTTACGGCAGCAAACTTTCTTGACTATTACGCCGGAATGGAAGTGTAGTTCCTAATCTTATCGGCCTAGAAAATTGAAGCTTTGCATTTCCACCGGTCTTAGTACACAATATAACTGCAGAAGAGTCAAGTTTTAAATAGGAGAAATACCGAAACTCGTTGGTCATTTTTGAACGCGATGCTATTGGTCTAATAGGATTCAATGATCTATGCTAAGCTATGCTAAAAGTGATATCGCCAGAACAGGAGAACGGCTGAATGGATTTAAAAACGGTAAAACTCAACTTATTAACTTAATAACTTTTTTATTTCCAAAAAAGTGTTCCTTTAAAGGAGTAGTTCACTTTCAGAACAAGAATTTACAGATAGCGTACTCACCCCCTTGTCATCCAAGATGTTCATGTATTTCTTCCTTCAGTCGTAAAGAAATTATGTTTTTTGAGGAAAACATTTCAGGATTTTTCTCCATATAATGAACTTCTATGGTGCCCCCGAGTTTGAACTTCCAAAATGTAGCTTCAAAGGGCTCTAAATGATCCCAGCCGAGGAAGAAGGGTCTTATCTAGTGAAATGATTGGTTATTTTCTAAAAACATTTATAATTTATATACTTATACACAGAGTAGACATAGAGCTAGAGGTAAAAAATCATACAAATTGTATTTTTTTTTTTACTAAATAAACTATTGTTTTGCTAGATAAGACCCTTCTTTCCTCGTCTTTGATTGTTTAGAGCCATTTAAAGCTGCATTTTGGAAGTTCAAACTCGGGGGCACCATAGAAGTCCATTATATGGAGAGAAATCCTGAAATGTTTTCCTCAAAAAACATAATTTCTTTATTACTGAAGAAAGAAAGACATGAACATCTTGGATGACAAGGGGTACATTATCGGTACATTTTTGTTCTGAAAGTAAACTACTTCTTTAAGTTCTCTTTTGAGTCTTACAACGCTTGAAAGGAAAAGTAAACACCAAATTAAGTCATCATGCATTTTCTTTTTGAGTATCCTTATTAATCGAGTTAATGGAGTTAAAATAAGCAGTTGGGAGAAAAACATCCTACAAGACATTTTCAAAGTTGCTTTCAGCTATTCAGAATATCTATTCCAAAATTTTGTACATACGTATTTATATAATAATTATTTATTATGCAATTAATCTATAAAATTAAATGTCACTTTGCAGGGCACTTAAAAACACTCTAGTCTTGAACTTTCAGAAGAATGCCAGAAAATATTGTAATTCTTCAGCAGCCGAAGGCACTATCTCTACAAGAATCATCTCTCTCAACTCCACTGCTATTTTTTTCTACTTATTTATTTATTGATATTTTAAGATATGTTAGCATAGAAATCAGTACAATTAAAAAAATAGATTAACAGTGTTTTCATGTTTGCGTAATTTCTTGACATAAGCTGAGGATATGGACGCTATAAATAAATGTATTAATGTCTCTCAGACAGCATATCATAGCTCACAGCATTAGTTACAACTAGGTTTCTCATACACACAGATACACTCAAAATCACACAAACTTACAATTGTTCTACATTATGATAAAGACATTAGCAGGATCTACAGTTGTGGTCAAAAGTCTACATACACCTTACAGAATTTGCAAAATGTTAATTATTTTACCGAAAAAAATAAGGTTCTTTTTTATTTAGTACTGACCTGAATAAAATATTTCACATAAAGGATATTTACATATAGTCCACAAGAGAAAATAAAAGTTTAAATACATGATTCTTAATACTGTGTTTTGTTTGGTGATAGTTGTTCACGAGTCCCTTGTTTCAGGCAAGGGGTGAAAACTTATTGAATTTGACAACCAGGGTAAATTTAATGTAGCTTCTGAGGGGCAATACTAAATAAAAGAAGTATAACATATAGGCAGAATAGGACAAATGTACACATCTTCATTTGGTTCAAAAGTTTCCACCCCCTGGCTCTTATTGCATTGTGTTTCCTTCTGAAGCATCAGTGAGCCCTTGAACCTTGTGTAATAGTTGCATATGAGTTCCTCAGTTGTCCTCAGTGTGAAAAGATGGTTCTCAAAAGCATACAGTCATTGTTGGAAAGGGTTCAAATACACAAGAATATGTGAGAGTTTTCTAAAGAACTGCAGGCAGTTTAACTGTTCAGGACAAACAAGGGACTCATTAACAACTTTCACTAAAAAAACAGCTGTGGATCATTCAGATAACAACATTGTATTAAGAATCAAGCGTATGTAAACTTTTGAACAGGGTCATTTTCAATCCTTATTTTGGTAAAATAAACTTTTGACTTCAAGTGTATGTGTAAAGTGCTGAACACAAAAAAATAAAACCCAACCACTAGCATAATTAATGCGCAAATGCTTAAAATCTTTTCAAAACTGCCTATATTCACTTATGAGAGTTACTGGTGCCTCAGTCAACGAGTAACAATGCAGATACAAAATCTGACCTCATAAAACCATAATTACTTAACGTAATCATTAGCCTACGAATAACACAAAAACTAAAGTACTGAAATCGATACGTCAAGTGATTTCATGCAAATACAGACAAACAAAATGACGTAACCAGCAGAGGCATGCCAGTTATTCTGAATCAACCCTATATTTCAACATGTTTGCGAGGGAACAGGGGAATGTAATACTCTTTCAATAGAAAGCATAAGTTTTGCGAGTGAAGACAAAGATTCTCAAGGAAACACAAAAGCATTGAAATCTATATCTTTCTCCCATTGGATAATGCAGTCTGCTTGTTAAAGCATGCAGACTCTAATAAAACAGTACTTAAAACAGTCTATTCGTGTCACAATAATGAGTGTTTCACCCAAAACTGCTTCCTCATTCCTTTATCAGTGCCTACTTCCTCCGTTTTCAAAATGAAATTAAAACATTTTATCCTATACAATTCTTGTTGAATCAGCTGAGTGAGTTGCGTAAGGTTCTTATAACAAAGATAATTGTGTTTCGTTTGTGCAATTCAATACAATTCAAAGAGACACACCTGGATACTTCAAAGAAAAACGACATAGCAGTCCAGACACGTTAAAAGTGGTTTAAGCATGCACAGTCTAACCTTCAAAAACATCTCATGCTTGTTACTTTTTTTTAACAGTTATGACTAGGTTTAGTAGACACATTGGCATGTATAAAAATAAGTCACAGATAATGATGCTAGACACGCAACTCTTATGACAGATCACCAGTCTGATAAGTAATGCCTGATGGAAAAAGTCATTCATCTTCCACTACGCTAGCATTCCAGGAAACGTGCTTTCTAATAACAATTATTTTCAACAAATACTACCATCCTCACCATTTACACACACGCAAATCCAACTTCTTGCTTGCCAACTTGTTAAATAGTGTTTTGTTCTTTAAAAAAAACAGAGAACATATTGTGAAGAATGGAAAAAATGCAGTCAAGGTTCAAAACATTTAAACTCTAAAATAAGATATAAAAGTAGTGTGAATAAATCCATCAGCTTCACCATCTCTTTGGTTTACTAATCAGTTTTTTCACAAAATGACAAAACTGGACCGACCATTGTTTTACAGTAAAAAAAAAAGACAATAGTGGAGACTGCAACAAGCGTTATGGGATAGCAGCAACTTCAGGTTAAAAGAGTGCAAAGACATTTTTATCAGTCATAACTTCTGGAGAAAAACAGACCAATTGCTAGACAAAGACGAAGCTTTCTTGCACCTGAAATGGACTACACTTTGAAAGGCTACTCATAAACAAACTTGGGACTTTATTTACTTCTGTGAAGCACAAAAGAAGATATTTTAAAGCATGGTAACCATTGACTTCCACTGAGTAGAGTACATGGCTTTGACTTTTTGGCTGAACCCAAGGTTTCCGTTTCCATGTTATGTTTTGTTTTTTTGTTTTTCTTTTAATTGAAAGTGAATAAAATAAACTGTGATCCACGATCTTACAACATCCCAGCAGGGACTGTCAGCTGACTTTGGTATTGAACATTGAATGGTGACCAGTGTTGGGAAAAGTTACTTTTAAAAGTAACGCATTGCAATATTACATTACGTTACTTTTTACATCTGTGCAGAGTTTGCTTATTTGTGACCCTGGACCACAAAACCAGTCATAAGGTTAAATTTTACAAAACTGAGATGTATACATCATATGAATACTCAATAAATAAGCTTTCTATTGGTATTTGGTCGAGATACATCTATTTGAAAATCAGGAATCTGAGGGTGCAAAAAAATCAAAATATTGAGAAAATCACCTTTAAAGTTGTCCAAATTAGGTTCTTAACAATGCATATTACTAATCAAAAATTATATTTTGATATATTTACAGTAGGAATTTTACAAAGAATCATCATGGAACATGATCTTTACTTAATTTCCTAATGATTTTTGGCATAAAAGAAAAATCAAAAATTTTGACCCATGCAATGTATTTTTGGCTATTGTTACAAATATACCCCAGCGACTTAAGACTGTTTTTGTGGTCCAGGGTCACATTTGTTTTTAATATAAGTTTTATTTTTGACAATGTAAAAGCTCTCTCACACAGGAAATTCACGTCTGTACAGCAGAATGCAGAAGAAAAAAGTTCAACACTCTTAAGCAATAAAAAAAGAACAACAAATGTTAGTTTAGCTTGAGTAATTTTTGCTTAGTAGTATGGCTATATTGGATCATTGCAAGTCAGTAGCAAAGACGCTTGTTAATAAAATGAGATTAAATACATAAAGGATATTTGCGTTATTTAACAATAAATTCTTGTAGATTTGAGTCATATTCTGAGTTTAATTTCACTGTTCATTCATTGTAAGGAATACTGAATGAAGTTAGATGAATTAATGCATGTTCACATTTATTTTAGAACTTAAGTAACATCTTACTTCTGGGCCTGAATTCTTAAAGCTTCTAAGAATCCTCTCAGAAAGTTCCTAATTTAGCTGAAAAATTCTTACATAGGAGTCTAATCTTGAGAGTGATTCAGGACCAATATAACAGCAACTCTGAGCGAAGACAAAAACATTTATCTTAGTGTGGAGGCGGGGTTGACCCCGTTGCTAGCTATGACACAGCCTTTTGAAGACTGTGATTGGTTGGTTGTCCAAGAAGGTATTAAAAGAGCACTTTTAAGTGTAGGGTCTAGTATAAGCCTTCACATAAGCATCATTGTTCCTGTTTTACCACACACATACATATATTTAATGTATTTAGTATTTAGTGTATTTAATGTATTTTAATGTATTTGATAGGAAAAGAACAGCAACACATTACGGTTCTGAAAGTGCTGTAATTGTTTGTATGATCTCTTTGCTTATAGAAGCTTGTAAACACACTCAAATCATCACTGCTGCATAGCTGCTTTGTTTCCAGTTGCCAAACATGTTACTGAAATAAATGTAGTGATTACCTCCACTTCTTGCACTATGGCATTTCTGCACTATGTCAGAGATGTCTCTAATAAAATCAGTCACAAACATTATCACGGCACAATCTCATGTGTGGCATCTTATTAGCTCACTGTCATGCATTGTGTGCAAAATATTTCATTGCCCTCCTCATGTTTTGTCAATTTTCTCCACTGCTAAAGAAACTCTTAAGCCTCTTAAAAGTCCTCGTCCATACTCCTAACAATTTTGGACCTTAAGATGCTTTCTAAATTCTTTTTTCATTACTAGGACATTTTCTTTAATATTAAAAGGAAACACCCACATTTCTAAGAATTTTCTTAGAATTTTGTCACTAGGAGCAACTCTTTGCAAGATGTTTTATACATACGGGCCCAGGTTTCAATCAATAAATGAGAAAAAAGGTAACTAACGTTACTTGTTTGAAAAAGTAACTTGATATTTTCTTGTAAATTAAAAAGTAATGCGTTACTAGGTACTTGTAAAATAAAAAGTAATCTGATTACGTAAATTGCGTTACTTGTAATGCGTTACCCCAACACTGATGTTCAATAGAATTTTTGGTCACCCAGCATCACAACTGAAATTTAACCAAATATTAACGCCTGCTGGGATGATCATGATATTCCAGCTGAATCATATGGGTTGCTTTCACACTACCTTTATGCCTTTTTTGAAACTAAAGATCTGGGCCCGTATTCACAAAACATCTCAAGGCTAAAAGTAGCTCATAACTTGCAGATTTAGGAGAAAATCGTAAAAATAATGGGCGTGTCAATCCTAAATTTAGGACTTCTACATTTTTGCTCTGAGAATGTTTCACAAAGCATTTTAGTGCTAAAACTAGCTCCTAAATCTGTGAAACATTGGACTCCTAAGTCACTAAGACCAAATCACAAACTAGGCCTATCCTCTCTGCTGAAAAAAACAAACATTAAATCATTAATAAATGTTTCCTGTACTGTTTTCTGGGACATATTCCATCAGGATTTAGTGGGTTTTAACAAAGCACCAATAGAAGGTGACCAATTATCAGTAGAGATTAACAGGCACCATTAAAACCAATGCATGTCTATTAACCGGTAAACCCATTAACATTTTTTGTGATGGCTTCCAGAGCTACAATGTTGCATTTATTGGCACGCATACACTTTCCCACTCATCTTTTTTGGTTTTGGAGGTTATCCATACTCCAAAATTTCCTTTGATTATATCCTTCATTAACAGGTTGGGTAAGAAGCTGTACTTGAGTCCAGTTCGGTTTTCTTTTATGTTTGCATGTCTTACTATCAGCCATGATTATTCTAGTCGGTCAATTAAAATGTTGTTTATATGCATATCTGCTCATTTTTTCCGAGAAGCACACATGTAAGAGGCTGACAATTAGCTGAACATATGCTTGTTTAATTAATGACACTAATTGACATTAGTTGCGACATCTTTATTTTTAAACCTTTATTTGAATATGGCAACATAATATCGCCCTCTACAATATTTTTATGAATAAATCTCTGACAGAGACCCCTCCCCTATCAGCCAATCACTGTGTGCATAGTTAGTTAGCATGCGGACATCATCCATAGCAACGAGGTCAACCCCACCCTTACTCTTAACATAAGGCTTCTCTCCATTCCTTAGTAAAAGATTGTCTCAGCATTTTTTTGAACAGGTTTTAAGAGAAGCTAAAAACTTTTACTGCAATTTAGGAGAACTCTTAGTGGTAAGATAAAATGTTTTGTGAATACGGGCCCTGGACCATGATCATTATTATAAGAACAAAAACATCTGAAACAGTCTAAACCTCCATGCTCTGGAACAAAGCAAGTTTTGAATGACATGATTTGAGTTAATCTATAAAAGTAACATCCCCTCTCTCAATGGCAATTGCACAGAAACATAAGATAATATGGTGTTAGCCTCTATTTTTATTTCAAGTACAGTGTGCAAACATCAGCAGGTCAGCATGTCGCTGTGCATATTCCTCCAGAGTCTCATGGTCTGCTGAGGGTCACGCTGGTGCACCAGGAGCAGGTCTTTGTGTACACACGGGTTCTCTCGATCTTGTTCCCGAATATCAAAGGTCCTGAAACTGTTGTGTTTCACTGCATTGATTCCAATCGCTTTGAAGCACAGCCCGGTGTAGACGTCATCAATAGGGAAGAATGGTATGTAAAAGGAAACGTGGTAAAGAGATGGAAGAAGGTTTCCAGAAAAGAGAAATCCACCTCCACCAGCATAAGGAGGGTAAGGACCTTCGTAGAACGACTGAGGAACGTAATATTTGATTTTAGGATCCCGTAACGGGCTAGCGTCAAAAATGACCTGCCCGGTGTACAATGCCGTGGACTCTTCGGGCTTCAAAGACTTCAGATAATCCAATATGGCTTGAGTGTTAGCAAAAACATCATCGTCACCCTTAAAAACGAAAGACACGTCAGGGCAGCTCTCAAGCATCCACTTGAAGAACACGTGCTCCTTGAGAGTCAGGTTGTAAAAGGAGTCATGAAAATCCCAGACGAGAAGGTCTTGAAACTGCTGAGCTTCGTATGAAACCAGTTTGTCCAGACTGGGATCGTCCTCAGATGATCGGCCGAGCAGAAAGACAGTTCGGACCTGATGTCTTTCTCTTCCCCAGGTTTCCCGAATTGCTTGGCGCCTCTCGAAGTGCCTTGGGATGGATTTGATTGCAAAGAGAAGGAAAATTTGATCATCTCCACTGTCTGACGAACACTTGCCAGGTTGACCGATAAGCAGCGGAGGGTCTCGACACTCCATGCCTCGAAGGAAGTCTCCATAAAGCGGAGGGTAGGAATGAATATCCTGAATGTTCGTTTGTAGCAACTCGAAACTCTCAGGCTGACACTTGAACTTGTCACGTGGGTCTTTATGCGTTTGATTGTCAGCGGAGTCAAACTGCCTGAGGAAAGAATGAAGCTTCCGGTTCCAGAAGGCACCGTTTTTGGGAATGTCTTTTCTGAACGTCTCTGAAATTGTAAGGGTTGAAAGTTCAAACGACATAAGTTTTTGGTTTGGTTTTCTTTTTGGTTTGGTGTTCATCACTACAGGAACAGTTGTGGGTTTTCCAGGTGTGACAGCTGGAACTGAAGGGATCTTGGCCAAGTCTCTTTGGGTGTGTTCAACATCCTTTAGTTTGGAGAAGAAAATAGCAACACAAAAGCTGCTAACTAGCGCTACGATGAGTAATTTCATATACTTCCTTTTCATTTTACAACCTCTAGCGCACTGTTGAGAAGCAAATTAGGACGGTGGTCTTTACAGGAAGTGGTGGGGATTCACAAAACAGTACTTGAAGCGTCACTAAAAGTTCGCCCTTGTGGATCAGTGTTAGCTGCTTTCTCCAGGCATCTTCGATTAGATTCCCATTGATGTCAAGTTCAGCTGTGAGCCTAGCAGACACAAGAAACAGCAACGCTAGTGAGATCACAAGAACGTGACAGTCAAACTTTTTTTAGTTATTTATGTGAGAACACCAAATAGCATACCAAATAACACCAGACTGTTTCCTCTAAAAAGGGTATATGGTTTGTGTGGGGGAACAATGCTTTTTGACAGTTAAGTTGCAGTTCACTCAAAAAAATTTACTCGACTTGTTGGACTTGTTGGTCCAAAGCTGCACCTATTTCTTTCTTTAATTGCATGGAAAAAAGAAACCACCAACACTTAAAAAATTACCTTTGGTGCTTCAGAGAAGTCAGCCAGTCATGCAGGTTTTACGGACAAGAGGATGTTTCATGATGACAATTTTTAAGTGAACCATCCCTTTTAAAACATAATGAAACTGGGATAGTGTTTCACCGAGGCCATTATTACCACATAGCAAATTAATTACGACTATTAATTTGTTCTTACTTTTTGCAGTAAGTAACAGGCATCATTTATTTGTATGTGGAGCTAAAATTAAACACAGCCTTTTCATTTACTGGAACACTGGTCTCGGGTGATTAATTAAACAGCACAGGCTCTAAAAAGAAGTGCATTTCAGTCCCATAAGGTCACTGTACTGAGCTCAGGCACAGACGGCATACTGCACTTGTGAGAAAGTGTGCACTAGTGATCGAAACTCCCTAGGTAAATATTTCCATTGTAGGTGGGTCATTATAATCAGGGGGTGTAAAATGATTAATCTGACATTTGATTTAAAAAGTTCAAGCCATGCACTCTGATCTATTACCTCAGTGTTTGTAGTGTACGGCAAACATTAACCTCATTTTTATTTGATAATGCAGGTAAAACTCACCTAAGATTTTCACCATATCTGTCGACTCATTAGTTGATTAAAATATTAAACAGCATTCTGTATTAAACACGTTTTTGTTTTCAATTTCAACATGCATACTGCAGTATGAAATATTAATGCCTGCTCATTTACTTACTGTTTTAACTTAAGATGTATATATAAAGCATGGCTTCCGCCAAAATACCGAAATATGTAGATTTGTGAAAGAAAGAAATCAGAATTTATAGTGCATCCATATTAATTTATTGCGGTTTTAACCATGTATAAGATTTGAACACATCAACGCATCTACTGTCTAGTAATAGTTAATAGACACTGTGGCTGCCACTGCAAATTGTGACTAGTCTATTAAACTGCCAGTTACACTAAGGTTAAATATATTAAGGTTAAGATTTTTGACAGAACAATGAGGGAAATCATAGCAGGACTTACCGTGTGAGCGTCTGTTAACATTCTTAGTCCAAACCGATCTTCTTGTCAAATGGAAACCACGCTGTCACTTCCACCACAGTGTGCGTCCTGTTTCTTAGTGTAGTAGTAGGCAAAGGTGACAAAAACGCTACTTCGACCTCCCCTTTGTTTTTGTCAGCACCTGACCTGACTGTCTGATTGGTGCTCATCAGCCAACACACCTGGGTGGATTTCTAGAAAGCAGGTTGTGTGACATACGTTTAAGGGTAAATACGCGGATTAACTCCAAAATCTTAATATGCTTTATTCTAATTAGCATCAAACAAAAGAATATAATTCTTATTCTCAAGGATTAAAGATTAGTGCACAAGCATTAACTTGGTAGCGATATGCAGTAAGTATGCAAATTGTCTTTGAACAGAAGAAGAACGATGTGTGGTATCTTTTCGATGTTAATTAGAGTTTTTGACCTAACTAGCCACAACGGCGACACACGGAATTTCTGCTTTGTCGCGGGTGGAGCAACAACATATAAACTATGACTATTATAATCCCAGGTACTGATTATGTGCTTTATTCACTGTTAAAAATGTCTAATTTAATTTAAATATCACATTGGGGGATATTTACAAGCAACAATAGATAATTTATAATTTTTATGCTGTCATTTTGAAAAGATTGCTTTGTACTAGGGATGGGCGATACCACTTTTTTTGTTTTTCATATGATACCCAGGGTGCGATTTGTCAAAAAAAAAAAAAAGCATATTTACTTTTTCGAAGCATTCCAATCCAATCTGCAATAATTTGATTCGGAAAGGGACTTCAAAGCGGGTATGTAAAATTATTTGATTCAGAACAGGTTTTTAAGCGCCTATTAGGGATGGGCGATACCACTTATTTTGTTTTCGATATGATACCGATACTTTTAAGGCCAGGATCATCGATATCGATACCGATACGATACTTCTAAACTTAACTTTTAATTATTACATTTATGAAATTACTAAGAGTAAAATATGTAATTATACCCTCTTAACTTTATATTTGAAATGCATTTTAAAATTTAATATGCCTTAATGGAACTAATTAAATTATATTTTTTACACTTGGTTAAAATATGTGTGGTAACTGCAAAACCTATTGATGAAAATACTTTCACACATTTTCAAACACTTTTTGCACACATAAAATAACATTCTTATTCTGACAGTGCATGATTTATATTAACTATAGCCTACTACAAAACATGATCAATGAACTTTAAATGTTAATTTAAATAAATGTAATTGCTCAAATTATGTAGGCTACAATTTCAATTTGTTTCATGTTTATTCTGAAATAGCTCAAACTTTTTTTTCTGTCCTCTGATAAGCATTGTTCTGGGCTGACGATCCTAAAAGAATCTATGCTTTTTTATGATACTTTTGGTAAATGGAGCCCTGTTTGAATGCAGTGTCTGAAGTGAGTAAACGCTCTCTGTGATTGCTTGGTTCTGTCCAGCAACATTTTCGTACGTTCAGATGAGTAGGAAAATAGTTCTATCCTGCACAGTTGTTCCCTAACATAGGTTATACGTCCAATTCAATGCTAATTGTACACCTTTTTTTAAACAAAATCACTGGTAAATAAAACGCACCTTAGTATCGATACTTTCGATACTCGCATCAGTACCGATATATCGATACTTCAGGATCGATTTGCCCATACCTAGCGCCTATCCCAAATCATTTGATTCAGAACGCAACTTTCAGGTGCACATCGCAAATCATTTGATTTAAAACAGGAATTCAAAGCATGTTTGGGGAATCATTTGATGCAGAACGGAATTTTAAAAGCGTATATTGCATATCATTTGATTGAAAACGGGAATTCAAAGCGTGTATGGCGAATTATTAAATTCAGAACAGGACTTTAAAGTGCGTATCGCATATCATTTGATTTAAAACGAGAATTCAAAGCGTCTATGGCGAATCATTTCGTTCAAAACGGAAATTCAAAGCTTGTTTGGCGAATCATTTGATTCATAATGGGAATTCAAAGCGTATTTGGTACTTGGAGCGGGTTCGAGGGATGTTTTTATAAAAATATTTCAGCAGAGGCAGGGATGCATAGACCGGTGGCGGTGGGAATCCACCGATCCCCCATCCCCTGCAAATCACACCCTGACGATACTGATATTTTTAAGGCCAGCGTCATACCGATACGATACTTCTAAACTTAACTTTTAAATTATTACATTTATTAAATTACTAAGAGTAAAATATGCCATTATACCCCCTCAACTTTATATTTGAAATGCATTTTAACATTTAATATGGCTTAATTGCAACTATTACACATGGTTAAAATATGTTTACTGTAGTGGTAACTACGAAAATAAAATAGTTTCATAAACGGCTGCCAGTGACAGGCTGTTGCACACATAAAATGCAGCATTTGTATGTATTATTTTTTGTTAAATAAACAAAATCACTGGTAAATAAAACACGCCTTAGTATCAATATTTCTTATTTGAGTATAGATATTTTCGATTCTCACATCAATATCGATATCTTGCACACTGGAGTATGGGAGAAACGCAATTTCAGTCTGCTGTGTAATGTACTGTTGCATGGTTTGATTGACATTAAAGTTGAACTTGAACTTGAACTTGAACTTGATATACACGCGTTCCAAATTATTATGCAAATGATATCTTTCTCTGGTTTTCATAATTAGTCAATGCAAATGACAGTCAGTATAATTTTTAAGTCATCAACCATAGGGTATAATTCGAATTTTATTGAACAAACCTCCTAATGATAACAGTATTTATTTCAAAAATAAAAAAACTGAAAATGCACTGTTCCACATTATTACGCACAACAGAGTTAAAACATTGTATAGGCTGTAAAGAACTGAAAATGGGCATTTGAATGAATTTGCAGCATTAGGTGGTCATATTTACTGAAATCTAAATCTATTTCAATCAAAAACATCCTAACTGGGCAAGTTACATCTTACCATAGGACCCCTTCTTCGATATCACTATCACAATTCTTGCATTCATTGAATTTGTGAGTTTTTGGAGAGTTTCTGATTGAATTTGTTTGCAGGATGCCAGAATAGCCTCCCAGAGCTGCTGTTTTGATGTGAACTGCCTCCCACCCTCATAGATCTTTTGCTTGAGGATGCTCCAAAGGTTCTCAATCTGGTTGAGGTCAGGGGAGGATGGTGGCCACACCATGAGTTTCTCATCTTTTATGCAGATAGCAGCCAATGACACAGAGGTATTATTTGCACATTTTGCAGCATGAGATGGTGCATTGTCATGCATGAAGATGATTTTGCTACGGAAGGCACAGTTCCTCTTTTTGTACCATGAAAGAAAGTGGTAAGTCAAAAACTCGACATACTTTGCCGAGGTCATTTTAATACATTTAGGGATCCTAAAGGGGCCAACCAGCTCTCTCCCTATGAATCCGGCCAAAAACGCCACCTCCTTGTTGTGGTCGCAGCCTTGTTGGGACATGTTCCATCCACTACTCCATCCATCTGGACCATCCAAAGATGCACAACACTCATCAGTAAACAAGACTGTTTGAAAATGAGTCTTCATGTATGTCTGGGCCCACTGCAACTTGCACAACTGCAAGCCTCTGGAGGATCCTACACCTTGATGTTCGCGGGACTCAAGAGGCACCAGCAGCTTCAAAAACCTGTTTGCTACTTTGTAATGGCATTTTAGTAGCTGCTCTCTTAATCTGATGAATTTGTCTGGCAGAAACCTTCCTCATTCTGCCTTTACCTGCACGAACCTGTCTGTGCTCTGAATCAGCCTCAAATCTCTTCACAGTACAATGATCACACTTACGTTTTCGTGAAATATCTAATGTTTTCATACCTTGTCCAAAGCACTGCACTATTTGACGCTTTTCGGCAGCAGAGAGACCTTTTTCTTTCCCATATTGCTTGAAACCTGTGGCCTGCTTAATAATGTGGAACATCCTTCTTAAGGACTTTTCCTTTAATTGGGCTCATTTGGCAAACTATTTATCACAGGTGTCTGAGATTCATTTCAGTGATCCAAAGAGCCATGAGACACAATACCATCCATGAGTTTAATTGAAAAACAAAAAACTGTGTGTTTATGACACTTACATACAATTTGCATAATAATTTGGAACGCAGTGTATTATTGATGCTTAAGGATTAATACGCCCATCCCTATTTTGTACACTAAAACTGGTTATAACTAACAAACTGGTAAGATTTTGAAACCTTTTCATTTTAAATCAATATCTTTTATCATCATAAATATTTATGGTGAAATGTTGTGTAATAAGTGCTATGACTGCACAATCTCCCAAATGTCCATTTAGTTTGATCTTGCTGCTTAGCAACTACTTTCGACTCATATCTATGTTTAATGTGTAATTGTTTACTTTTGTGGCAAGCAACCGTGTAATTAGCGGGATAATGTACGTCCAGCTGGTTGTTATTGCAAAATAAAGCCCTTTAGTCTAATACAACAGTACAACAATACTGCTAAGCCTGTCAGGCTTTATAACATGGATGTAAATTATCCCTTGCGTAATGATCATTCTTAAAACAGAGCGATGAGCGATAGTATTTCCAGGCCAGGTTTCAGATTTAAATGCTTTAAAAGGTCCGTCACAGAGACAGTTCATGAGCACCACTATACAAGAATAGCAATGTACAATGACAGACATTTACGAATTACAAGTATTATATTGCTCACATAATTGCAATATCACTTAAAAAGTATTTTGAGGACATGAACATGTTATTTTGTAGTTGTAACATTTTTCTATTAAAAACAATAATTTGTCAATTTTATGGGAGTCTCGTCGGCGCCCAGCTATTTTTAGCTGTATAAAACACTGGTTTTAGTGCTTGATATTGCAAACTGGTGTGTCTTATACTATTTTAATGTATTTTAATTATGAGCACACTGGTTTGTAATGCAAATAGTTCCACCGTTTACTGCACGCTGTTATTCTTCTTGTTATTTCACTACAACCTTGAAATGTAATTTCAAAATCACTCTGACTTGTAATACGTCAAATGGCTTGTGTTTTTTTCTTTTGCACCTCACTGGGCAAATGTAAGTTTGGTAGGCAGGTTTACGGCAGCAACAAATGCACATCTACAACTACATAGCTGTCACTTCCGAAACTTTGCTGCCTGTACGTGACAGCAGATCCTTTATTCACCGTATGACAGCAAAAACAAAGCAAATACATGGTTTATATTATTTTTTAAATATTATGTAGGCCTAGTCATCATTTCTGCCACTGAATAAAAAAATTACAACAAGGAAATTGCAACATTTTAGCACACAATTCTTTCTTTTTTCTCAGAATTCCGTGATATAAATTCAAAGTTGCAAGGAAAAACAGTAAAAAAATTTTGGGACTTAACGTAATTCTGAGAAATAAAGTCAAACTTGTGCGATAGAAAAGCAATAGTGTTATAAAGTCAGAACTGTGAGTTTATTTTTTCCCCTCAGACTTTGTAACCCGCAATTGCATTGCGTGTTTATATTTCACAATTCTGAGAAAAGAAGTCAGAACTATGAGGAAAAAAGTCAGAATTGTGAGTTTATATCTTGCAATTCTGAATTGTGAACTCAGAACTGTGAGATAAAAAGTCGCAATTAACCATTTTTTATTCAGTGGCGTAAACGGGCTTCATACATTTCTCAGTGCTCAATTGAAAATGGATTTTTAAGAACCAAACTCGTCTCTAATTCTTCAGTGTGGTGAGGAAGTGGTTGTTTGCGGAAATAAGTGATGATGTGTGGCTTCAACGTCCTTGTACACCACATTGAGAAAATGGAGCTCTATTTAAACAAATATAAAAACTTTTATGGCTCATATGCAAATAAATAAACCTTTCTCAGCAGCCTGTTTTGTCATATGTTAACATGAAAATGCTCATCTGCGATTCTGATTATGGTGATATAGCCTCTAGAAACTATGTTAAAGTTGGCAAATATATGCAAATAGATATTATGCTTTCTGTTTAACAAATGTTCAAATAAATTTTACTTTAAGTTATGAGAGAATACATTTTTAAAAAATAAATGTGTTTAAATTGTTATAACAAGTATTCTGTTTTTACCAAAAGGGACAACGTGTGGGATACAAACATTAAAAAAAGGTCATATATAAGATTAAAAATAGCAATAAATTCATTTTCTGATGTTTTTTAATAGCCCATTTTAGGTTTAATAAAATAATGGCCAATAATGTGGTTTCACATATTTATATCTATATATATATATATAGACCAGTGTGTGAAGAGTGTGAAGACTGAATTAGAAGAGCAATAGCACTACTCTACATAAAATATTCCAGTCCACACAACATACCGTAAGGAAAAAATTATTTGATCCCCTGCTGATTTTGTATGTTTGCTCACTGACAAAGAAATGATCAGTCTATAATTTTAATGGTAGGTTTATTTGAATAGTGAGAGACAGAATAACAACAAAAAATCCAGAAAAAATGCATTTAAAAAAAGTTATAAGTTGATTTGCATTTTAATGAGTGAAATAAGTATTTGATCCCCTATCAATCCGCAAAATTTCTAACTCCCAGGTGTCTTTTATACAGGTAAGGAGCTGAGATTAGGAGCACTCTCTTAAAGGAAGTGCTCCTAATCTCAGCTTGTTACCTGTACAAAAGACACCTGTCCACAGAAGCAATCAATCAATCAGATTCCAAACTCTCCACCATGACCAAGACCAAAGAGCTGTTCAAGGATGTCAGGGACAAGTTTGTAGACCTACACAAGGCTGGAATGGGCTACAAGACCATTGCCAAGCAGCTTGGTGAGAAGGTGACAACAGTTAGAAAGAAACACAAATTAACTGTCAATCTCCCTCGGCCTGGGGCTCCATGCAAGATCTCACCTCGTGGAGTTTCAATTATGAGAACGGTGAGGAATCAGCCCAGAATTACATGAGAGGATCTTGTCAATGTTCTTAAAGCAACCATAGTCACCAAGAAAACAATTGGTAACATACTACGCCATGAAGGACTGAAATCCTGCAGCGCTGCTCAAGAAAGCACATGTACAGGCCCGTCTGAAGTTGGCCAGTGAACATCTGAATGATTCAGAGGAGAACTGGATGAAAGTGTTGTGGTCAGATAAAACCAAAATCAAGCTCTTTGGCATCAACTCAACTCGTCGTGTTTGGAGGAGGAGGAATGCTGCCTATGACCCCAAGAACACCATCCCCACCGTCAAACATGGAGGTGGAAACATTAAGCTTTGGGGGTGTTTTTCTGCTAAGGGGACAGGACAACTCCACCACTTTAAAGGGACGATGGACGGGGCCATGTACTGTCAGGACCAGGGCATTAAAGCCAGCCATTGAAAATGGGTGGTGGATGGGTTTTCCAGCATGACAATGACCCAAAACACACGGCCACAACACAAGGCAATAAAGATGTGGCTCAAGAAGAAGCACATTAAGTCCTGGAGTGTCCTAGCCAGTTAATCACATAGAAAATCTGTGGAGAAACGTCAGCCTCAAAACCTTAATGACTTGGAGAGGATCTGCAAAGAGGAGTGGGACAAAATCCCTCCTGAGATGTGTGCAAACCTGGTGGCCAACTACAAGAAACATCTGACCTCTGTGATTGCCAACAAGGGTTTTGCTACTAAGTACTATCATGTTTTGCGAAGGGGTCAAATACTTATTTCACTCATTAAAATGCAAATCAATTTGTAACTTTTTTTTTTATGTGTTTTTCTGGATTTTTTTTTAGTTTTGTTGTTATTCTGTCTCTCACTTTTAAAATAAACCTACCATTAAAATTGTAGACTGATCATTTCTTTGTCGGTGGGCAAACGTACAAAATCAGCAGGGGATCAAATAATATTTTTTTTCCCTCACTGTATAGGGAGATGTCAGAGTTTAAAAGAGGACAAATTGTTGGTGCTTGTCTCACTGGCATAGGACAGCAAGTCTTTGTGGTGTAAAGACAGCTACGGTATCCAGGGTGGCGTAAAACCATGAATGATGAAACGCATCCAACTGGAGTAACTGTCAACACAAGAGGAATGTCCGGGATATTAACCTTGACTGTATCCAAAAAACATATACTGTAATCACACCTGGCCATCACACTGCAGAATTAAATGTTTACCTCGACTGTATATATACATGGCCGATATATGGTCAGGCTGCTATAGCCAAACCTTTAATCACTTGTGCGAATGTGAACTGGCACGAGTGGACTACCAAACATGTCTGGAGGACCATGTGCACCCAATGGTTCGAACATTGTACCATGAAGGTGGTGCTGTGTATCAGCCTGATAACGCACAAACACACACAGCAAGACATGTGACAGAGTGGTTTCAGGAACCAGATCTGAATACTTTTGAGCCACTTCTGGAGGAGCAAATCAGGAAATGTTCCACCACCAGAATCATGAGTGAGCTGGCTACTGTTCTCCAAGATGAACGGCTCAAAATTATTCAGGCCACTGTACAGGACTTGTATCTGTCGTTCTCAAGATGAACTGACGCTGTATTAGTGGGAAAAGAAGGCCCTACACTATACTAATAATTATTGTGGTCTAAAACTAGGTGTTTGAGTCCAACCCCTGTATGGGCCATTCTACAGAATTGGTGCAAACTGCCATCCCACAACCAAAAAACACATTTAAAAGCGGTTAAGTGTTCAAATCTTAGATGTTTACTTCATTAAAACCAATAATAATATTTAAAATATCAGTAAGCTTAATATATATAAAATCATAATTCATTGGGTACTTTCAACTGGGAGGTGGGTGTCCCGAAACCTAACCCCTATTTTGTTTTTCATTGCCGTTTTTAAAAGGTTTAATTTACTTTTAAAAAGTGAAGTTAAACTAAATATTTATTTTATATTTTCATTGCAAATTATGAAATCCCTGGTGAAAAAAACCCCCAGCTAAAACCCGCCTAGGCTGGTTAGCTGGTTTTAGCTGGTCAGCAGGCTGGTTTTAGAGGGGTTTTGGCCACTTTTCCAGCCTGGCCATGCTGGTCAGGCTGGGAGACCAGCTTAGACCAGCTTAAACCAGCTAAGACCAGCCAACCAGCCTGGGCTGGTTTTAGCTGTTTTTTTTTTTCAGGAGGGATGTCACTATTGGAACCATAGTGTCCATTGGCTGAGACTGATTTTAACTACACCCCTACATTTATGATCAGAAAATATTCATGTGTCCCTCTCTCTTATAGCATGTGTATACATGATTTGTAGATAGGCCCTATCATTTTAATGTAAATGTGATCAAAAGTATGAAAAATCAGTGTGTAACTTTAAAGAACGTTACTACCGAACACTATCATTTTTCTATAACGAAACATTTTTTGGGAGTTTTTTCTTAACATTTAGTTTTTATATGGGTACCACTGTTCAGAAACGTGCTAGCTAACCATGTGCTGATTAGCATCTTTGAGCTAGCTTCAAAAGTGTCTAAAATTGCCACTACCAAAACATTTGGTGGAGTTTCGGTTTGCATTTTTGGGTGTTATCCCATAAAAGTGTCACTACCAAAACATGTCAATCAAGAGAACACATAATCCTTTATTTGGGGGACATAAACCAAATTTTAGCAATTTTTAGTGTTTTAGTATGCAAGTTAAAATTCTGTAATGTGATGTGGTCTCCACAAAAACATTACTGTCACTACTGAAACAAGATGTTTTTCATCAAAAATAAATAACTGAATTATCAACTAAGATGTTGTGATGGTTTGATCAACTTTTTGCCTTTTACGAAGAAAAATTGGATTCAAAATTCAACAAATCTCATAAATTACACTTGAAATATTGTTAAAAATGTAATTGTTATTAATTTACCTCTAAAAAAATATTTATAAAATAGCAAAAAATTTATATTTACAATGTAGATGTAAGCTAAATCTTTAAAGGCCGATATAACCCTTCTATTAAGTATTAAAATATTATTACTGTGCTTTGGTAATTACAAATTTGGGGAGAGGACATTTATGAAAATACAGTATGAGAATTAACTGCACAATTACTAGACATGTGTACTTGGATCTTATACAATTTAAATACATACAAATTGAAAAAGAATGGCCAGTATATGAGTATTAGTATAAACAATTTCTTATTCTCTTTGACATAAAATACAATTTACAGTGATGCATTTTTTGATGTGAAAAACTATTCAATGAGTTTATGACTGACAAACTCCAGTTCACCAAACTTACAGGAGTAGTTCACTTTCAGAACAAAAATGTTCAGAAAATGTACTCACCCCTTGTCATCCAAGATGTTGATGTCTTCAGTCGTAAGGAAATTATGTTTTTTGAGTAAAACATTTTTAGGATTTCGCTCCATATAATGGACTTCTATGGTGCCCCCCGAGTTTGAACTTCCAAAATGCAGCTTTAAAGGGCTCTAAACGATCACAGACGAGAAAAGAAGGGTCTTATGTAGCAAAACGATGGGTTATTTTCTAAAAATAAATAAATAAATAAATAAAAATAAAACTACAATTTATATACTTTTTAACCTCAAATGCTCATCTTGTCTAGCTCAGCAAGACTAGCATTTGAGATTAAAAAGTATATAAATTGTAAATGTTTTTTGAAAATAACCCATCGTTTCGCTAGATAAGACCCTTCTTCCTCGACTGTGATCGTTTAGAGCCCTTTAAAGCTGCATTTAAACTGCATTTTGGAAGTTCAAACTCGGGGGCCCCATAGAAGTCCATTATATGGAGAGAAATCCTGAAATGCTTGCCTCAAAAAAAACAATTTCTTTACGACTGAAGAAAGAAAGACATGAACATGTCTGTAAATTTTTGTTCTGAAAGTGAACTAATTCTTTAAGCATATGCCTCTAAATCACAAATAGAAGTGACTTGTCTCTCCCCTTTTTGGATCGTCAATAAAATCACACTGTAGAGGTTGAATCAGTCTTTTACTTTTTCTTCTCCATATGTCAAAAAAAAAAAAAAAAACCTGGAAGAGCATTTCAAATCATTTTTCAAGATTAGTCTACGCAAGAATCAGCAAGCAAAATATAAGCAGAGATATAAGGTTTTTCTCCACTAAGAGTAAAAATATATATGCCACTACTAAAGAATTGAACAGAATGAACAAAGGTGGTTTGTGCTCAGTAATACGGGTGCTCTGTGTCAGCCAGGGCACAAGGCATTTCTGATGCTTGGTGTGCACAGCACCCCATAACATTACTGTAGCTGGTTTCAGCTCTCATGCAATACTCCCTCAAATCCCATTTAAACAAGCAGCCTTCCTTTCTTTAGTGTTCTCTGAGGTCTGGTGGTTAGGGCCGTGTCATAGAGACAGAGAGAGGTAAAGCAAGGACGTTAAGGCACTGAGAGTTGAACTGGTGGTAAAATAGAGCGAGATGGCAACAGTCTGTACCGAAGTCAGGGTATTAAAGGCACGAGGCAGAGCGAGCGGCAAGGGGCAGAGGGGTGGGAGAGGATCTTAACGAAGGTCACTTTCGTCGTCTTGTATGGATTTCTTGATACGAAGCAGCATGGTGGTGAGCCACTGATCCAGTCGTGAGATAGTGTCATACTCCTTTACCTAAAAGATGGAGAGAAATTAGTGATAATGATCCCTGCTATTGGCCATTAATCAATAGTAAACATGTCATGAGGGTAGGGTGCCTCGTTTTTAGTGAAACTAGGAAGCTATGCTTCTTGTAAAATAAAAATTCCATGAGAGGTTTGGCAAGCAACAGGAAGTATGTGTAAGTGCTTGTCTTACAGCATCAGTATATGCATCCACATTCTGTTCCTCAAAGGCATCTAAAAGTTTCTGTAATAAAATGAAAAATTAAAACATGTTAAGCACATAAGTCATTTATTATCATTCTGTCAGGACCACAATGTGCTGTTTCTCAACACAGTTCACAGATAGAATGATTGTGGTTTATTCACAGTACTTTATCACTGGCATAATTCTTTTAGACAAATAAGTCATATGCACATATGCTTGCACTTTCATTTATCTCCCCTAATCAGAAAATCACAACAAGCCAATCTAGATGCACACATGTCTTCGGGGAAATCATATACAAAACTGGTTGGCCTTGGCAATAAATGAATCACCGCAAGATTGCGGAAATTTGCATGTTTGTACAAGCTAAACACACAGCAAACTTAAACAATGCTTCACAGTTTGAAAACCTTTGACCAGCCGTGAAAGTTTATGGAATACCTTCAAATAAATGTATAAACAGCAAATAAATGAAAGAATTAGGGATGCACCGAAATGAAAATTCTTGGCCCAAGCCGAACAAAATTATACAATGGACCGAAGGCCAATTACCGAACATGGTTTTTCGAGTCTTTCCCCCGTGTATTTGGACAATTTTTGTCACCATTGCTTGAATTAAATAGTCAAAATGTGCTTTTTACAATTTTGTCTTGCTTTTCAAAAAAAAAATAAATAAATTTAAAAATATTTACTTAACACTAAAAAATTTTTACATTCTAGTAGACATTATAGCCTACCAACAAAGCACAATTTAACTTAAAATTATTTAATCTTAAATTTGTTAGTAAAATAATGTTCTTTGGCCATTTTTAAGACCCCCTTCTTGAATTAGGCATGTGTTTTTAACGTACAAATAAATGCAGTATTAATAGAGCTGTTGTAATGATTGTTATTATTTTTGTGTTACTTTTTAATTTTATTTTACAGAACAACAGTAAAATTACAATACTAACATTTATGAATGCTGACTTTTATTTTGGCGGAAACCCACAAGAAGATGATTCTCATTATGCTGTTTCAGCACAGATTTTTCTCACGCTTTGGACTTTGAACCCTGGCTAAGGAACTTGGCAGCGCTGTCAGAATAAATACAATTGCTAGTTTATTTACTAATGGTTTAAGGCCATTTCACGATTTCAGTCATCATACAGTAACCAGCAACAACCAGCCCTTTCTCTTCTCATGAAGACATGCGATGCGATACTAAACAGTCTTGTGCTGTCTGTGCTTGTAATGATTTTTGCATCAGTTTTAAATGCTTCCACACTGCCCACATATTTGCTGCATTAGTGCGCGCCTCTATTTGATCATGTCACGTCATTGTTCGGTATAATTTATACGCTTTTTTGCTTATTCTGCCAAACACAGAAAGAGCTTTTTTTGCAATTTCCACCAAATAATTTCGGTTGCCGAACATTCGGTGCATCCCTAGAAAGAATGATTAAATACATACATAATTAAGGTATTTAAACAAAAAAAAACCTTAGGGTTGGGGTTTGTTCAAATGCTCAGTACGTGCAATGAATTTTGTAAAATGTTGAACACATTTATGTTTTTTATCATTTATTTTTAAACATTTTGGAAACAAGAAACATTAGGGAGACACATTAAAATAAGGGTTGAATTAAACTTAATAATAATTAACATACAGTCAAACAAAAAATTATTCAGACAACAGATTTTGTTTTACTAGTGGGTGCAAGACACTATAATTCATTTATGTAAGTGACAATAGCAAAAATCCTTCATACAGTGGAATACCAGTAAAACAAAAATTACCTTTGACCTGACCATGTTTTGCTTAAATTGCAGACGTGAGCTTTTTACACCACAGACTGATCAAAATGAAGTATCGCTTGGTAATTGGTCAATAAAGTATTGATAGTTGTTAAAAGTTGACTGAATAAATTTTGCTTTGATTGTATAAATGTAATAATAAATAAAGAGATAACAATTATGATGATACTATTATTTTTAACAGGAATTTGACATTTTGTGGATTTGGTCATTTTGTGCCTTACCTTCACCAATTTGCATTCACGAGAATCTGAAAAGGCTGGAAACATTTCCTCATACTTCTGGACGGCAAGCTACAAGGGGCGGCATCAAATGACAAAGAATATGAAAGGGAACTGCAAACGACACAGCTGTTTTCCGTCAGCTTGTTTAAAATTGTGGTTATGGTGGGGTGTTTTTCCATACCTTAGCATTCAGCATGTCCACACAGAAGTGGCAGAGAGCTGCCTTAAAGAAATAGTCCTTTGCGCTGTATTTCAACAGAGTGCTGTCCATTGCATGTGTTGCAACCTGAAAACCCACCAACACAAAGAATCAAATTAACACCTAAATATTTCCATGTGTATTTTATATGCAACTTCTTGTTTCAGGCTGAGTTTGGTGGGTTTTTTTACTGTTAGTGACTGACAGGTAAAGAACAGCTTATACAGGTGCATCTCAAAAAGAAACTTTCATATATTCAAGATTCATTACACTGCAAAAAATGCTTTTCTTACTTAGATTTTTTTGTCTTGTTTCCAACCAAAATATCAGAAAATTCTTAAATCATGATTCTAGACAAGTAAATATTTTCTTGTTTTCAGAAAAAAACAAGCCAAAATTAAGTAATTTTTTCTTAGAACAAGCAAAATAATCTGCCAATGGGGTAAGAAAAAAAATCTTATTTCAAACAGAAAACAAGTTTATTTTTCTTACCCCAATGGCTTGTTTCAAGCAAAAACACACTTAATTTTGACTTGTTTTTTCTGAAAACAAGACAATAATTTTTACTCGTCTAGAAAATCCCTTGATTTAAGAATTTTTAGATATTTTGGCTAGAAACAAGACAAAAAATCTAAGTAAGAAAAGCATTTTTTTGCAGTGTATATGTAAAGGAAAACATTTCAAGTGTTTTTTCCCCCCGATGATTAGAACTCATGAAAGTCAAAAATCCAATATCTCAAAGTATCAGAATATTTGTATTTGAGTTTTTATTAAATGACCATCCCTACAGTATAAATTCCAGGCATCTCTTGTTCTTTGAAACCACAATGGGGAAGACTGCTGACTTGGCAATGGTCCAGAGGACAATCATTGACACCTTCCACAAACAGAGTAAGTCACATAAGGTCATTACTGAATGGGGTGGCTATTTCAAAGCTTATTAAATGCAAAGTTTCATACACCTACAAGCCACTTTTGTGTTCTTCTGTGCCACCTCTGTAATACTTTAATCTCTGTTAATACTGATTTCATTTGATTGGTAACTTATTCTTATTCTGCTTGTTCTTATTTTGTAGTTTTAAAATTTTTAAAAAGCTTAAAAATATATATTTTAAAAACAACAACATTGACATAAAAGATGACATACTTTTAAAAAATGCAAAAATTCCCCTGTAAATCACTTTAAGGAGTGAAATATCACCTCGTAATGGGAAGGCTAATTTTTGATCAGATTTTTTGATTATTGATTAGAAGGTGCTTTTGTAATTTTGACTGTGCTCCTATTTTTTTTTAAAGTTAGGAGCACAAGTGCTCCTAAAAAGAAAAGTAAGCGTACAGCACTGATATGGAATCTATGGGATATTTTCAAAAGAAAGATGTGAACAGCCGATTTTACAATACAGACGAGCTGAAGGCTTAATAGTGCCTCAACAGTGCCACATCTCACTGATGCTGTCATTTGTGATAAATGAGCCCCAACCAAGTAATGAGTGCATAAATGAACATACTTTTAAGAACTTGAACTTTTATGTTTTGCAAAAAAAATTTTTTTTTTTTTTTTGGTTGAGATACTGGATTTTTGACTTTCATGATCAATTAGCTCTAATAATCAAAGTTAAAACCAAAAAAATTGAAATGTTTTACTTTACATGTAATGAATCTAGAATATGAAAGTTTCAGTTTTTGAAATAATTTACAGTAAAAAAAAAAACACTTTTTGATGATATTCAAATTTTTTGAGATGCACATAGAGTCAAGCTTGAAATTATTCATACCCCTGGCAAATTCTGACTTAAAGTTACTTTTATTCAACCAGCAAGTTTTTTTTTTTTTTTATTAGAAATGACACAGACGTCCCCCAGAAGATAATAAGACGATGTACCAGAGGCATCATTGTGGAAAAAATGATTACTCATCTTTTATTTACATTTGAACAAAAAGTGGCATGTCCAAAATTATTCAAACCCTTCTCAATAATCAATTTCCTCCGTAAACTCCTTTGTCTTAGCCATGTCTGTCAACAACAGCAGAGAGCTTCTGTTTTTCACCTGTTGAGTGTTGATTAAAACAGCTGCTCCCGATGAATCAGGGTAATTAGGATGCTTTAGAACAGCTTGGACTATTTGGAATGGTATAGTACTTTGGATTTTCCCATAGACTGTGACAGTTTGCAAAGGGTATGAATAATTTTGGACATGCCACTTTTTGTTCAAATGTAAATAAAAGCTGAGAAATATATTTTTCCATAATGATGCCTCTTGTACATTGTCTTATTATTATTATTATTTGGGAGAAGCCTGTGTCATTTAGGGTCAAAAAAACTTGCTGGTTGAATAAAAGTAACTAAGTCAGAATTGCCAGGGGTATGAATAATTTCGGGCTTGACTGTATATTTTTTTCATGGTCAGCAGGTTAGTTTCAGCTAAAAAACACTGGCATAAACTCTTTTCCTCTATTGAAATCTAGTCAAAAATATCAGATTACACTGATACAAATCTATATTGTTACATATACAATAGGACACATTTTTTATATGCAACTTCTTGTTTCTGTAAATGCCACTGCATTCCCAAGATCTGTTCTTTAGATAAAGCAAACCTTCTTCATTTGAGGAAATGAATGATGTCAGGAACAAAATGTGGTGTGAAATGTGATGTACTCTTCACAGCTACCTTTATTTACATATCCAAAATCAATGTTTGCTACACATGGAGATAAATTATTTTTGTATAAACACTGATGACCTTTATCTGGGCTCTCTTAGCCGATGAAGTGTACTGAAACCAGACTGACGTGGTTTTGTTTACCTGTTCATAGATCTCAATGGCTTTAGGGTACTGCTCCAGTTGAGCTGCATAGGTGGCAACTTTGAGCAGGCACTTGTTGGCTGAACTTTGGCATCAGAGACAGAGCAAACAGTTTTAGAGCATGACTTGGTTACTATTACGGAAAAAAGTCCCCCCAAAAAGATCATGTGATAATGAATAATAGGATCAAGTGTCATTTGTTGCCTGCAAGGTGGTATATCTCAATAATGTGAGACGGGGGCAAAGGTTTTTACCATCAGCATACATGACCGCTATGCATTACGTAGTGATACTGTAAACCATTCACTTGGGGACATCTGACTTTATAGGTAACCTATTTACTACAGCTCTTTTTTGCATCATCATTCAGGATTAATAAGCCTTGAGCAATAGGAGTAAAACCAGCTGTAAAACTGATATACCTTGTGGACTCCTCGCCTTTGTAATAGTCCGCCGCCTGTTCATAGTGAGCTATGGCCTAAAGAAAAGGTGATAAATCTTACTTTCAGGTTTTGAATCCATTTGACAGATAATAATATATCAGTATGACAAAAGAAATCTGACCTTATCAATGTCAACCAGTTCGGTCTCATAAACTTCAGCAATGGTGACATGGTGTTTTGCTGCGATTGTAAATCGACCCTACAACAGGAGACACAAAAGAAACAGTATCATATTTACAACCTATGTGTTTTATTGTGTGTGTTAATTCCTCAAAGGCAAGACTAAATGCATAATATAGATAAAATCACTGATACATGACTGACAGGTGACAGCAGCCTAAATTTCAGCTGGTTAGAGCTGGAAAACTAAATATAAAGCAAAATATTACATTTATATTTACAAAAAAATATATTTACAAAATAATAATCATTTTTTTAAGATTTCACAAATATCATGAATTACAGTGGGAAAATAATTATTCGATCCTGTGCTGATTTTGTGCGTTTGCCCACTGACAAAGAAATGATCAGTCTATAATTTTAATGGTAGGTTTATTTGAACAGTGAGGGACAGAATGACAACAACAAAAAAATGCAGAAAAAAGCATTTCAAAAAAGTTATAAATTGATTTGCATTTTAATGAGTGAAATAAGTATTTGATCCCCTATCAATCAGCAAGATTTCTGGCTCAGGTGTCTTTTATACAGGCAACAAGTTAAAATTAGGAGTACTTTCTTAAAGGGAGTGCTCGTAATCTTGTTACCTGTATAAAAGACACCTGTCCACAGAAGCAATCAATCAATCAGATTCCAAACTCTCCACCATGACCAAGACCAAAGAGCTGTCCAAGGATGTCAGGGACAAGATTGTAGACCTACACAAGGCTGGAATGGGCTACAAGACCATCACCAAGCAGGTTAGAGAGAAGGTGACAACAGTTGGTGCTATTATTCACAAATGGAAGAAACACAAATTAACTGTCAATCTCCCTCGGTCTGGGGCTCCATGCAAGATCTCACCTCGTTGAGTTTCAATGATCATGAGAACGGTGAGGAATCAGCCCAGAACTACACAGGAGGATCTTGTCAATAATCTCAAGGCAGCTGGGACCAGAGTCACCAAGAAAACAATTGGTAACACACTACGCCATGAAAGAATGAAATCCTGCAGTGCCCGCAAGGTCCCCCTGCTCAAGAAAGCACATGTACAGGCCCGTCTGAAGTTTGCCAATAAACATCTGAATGATTCAGAGGAGAACTGGGTGAAAGTGTTGTGGTCAGATGAGACCAAAATCAAGCTCTTTGGCATCAACTCAACTCGCCGTGTTTGGAGGAGGAGGAAATCAGTATTATTAATCAGTATCAGCTGCCTATGACCCCAAGAACACCATCCCCACCGTCAAACATTAAGGTGGAAAAATTAAGCTTTGGGAATTTTTTTTCTGCTAAGGGAACAGGACAACTGCACCGCATCAAAGGGACAATGGACGGGGACATGTATCAACAAATCTTAAGTGAGAACCTTATTCCCTCATTGAAAATGGGTCATGAATGGGTATTCCAGCATGACACTGACCCAAAACACATGGCCAAGGCAACAAAGGAGTGGCTCAAGAAGAAGCACATTAAGGTCCTGGAGTGGCCTGGCCAGTCTTCAGACCTTAATCCCATAGAAAATCTGTGGAGGGAGCTGAAGGTTTGAGTTGCCAAACATCAGCCTCGAAACCTTAATGACTTGGAGAGGATCTGCAAAGAGGAGTGGGACAAAATCCCTCCTGACAAGTGTGCAAACCTGGTGGCCAACTACAAGAAAAATTTGTCCTCTGTGATTGCCAACAAGGGTTTTGCCACCAAATACTAAGTCATGTTTTGCGAAGGGGTCAAATCCTTATTTCACTCATTAAAATGCAAATCAATTTATAACTTTTTTTAAATGCGTTTTTCTGGATATTACTGTTGTTTTTCTGTCTCTCACTGTTAAAATAAACCTACCATTAAAATTATAGACTGATCATTTTCTTGTCAGTGGGCAAACATATAAAATCAGCAGGGGATCAAATAATTATTTCCCCTCTGTACCAATTCAGAAATATCAAGTTTTTGAGGATTGCAACACAAGGCAATTTTACAACCTGAATTAACTTTGCCTTTCCATAAAAAATACATAAGGAAGTAAATCACTAAATAGCTGGAGTCTTTGACATCACAGCTCAGGATAGTCACAAGTTAAAGGTTTGAGATCAGTTTCATCAGTCATTGTGGGTCATCATGTTGTTTCAGAGTGATTAATCACTTACATATTTAGAACTCCCAAATAGGCTTGCCACGATAGACGGTGTTGACGGTGTTACCGGTTTTAAGACGCAACACCGGTGACATCACTTTTCCACCGTGACACCGTCCCCACATTTTTTTTTTTTTTTTTTTAAAGTATGCCTATTCGTTTTTTTATTAAATATTTATTTGAATTAAATGGAAAATATAATTATAAATAATTTACTTAAGACGAGAGCATGCACTATAATTAAAAACTGAACATAGCTACAATGCGTCATATTTCATTTTTTTATTACGTGAGGAGAACGAGAGGAGTCGAATTTACAGAAAGAGAATGGCGGATGATTTAGTGTCAAAACGCAATGCAAAACGCCTGTTTGGCAATAAAGAGCTCTTTTTTTCTGCTTTTAAATAGCTTATAAATGCGTGCGTATTATGCTTTCACTTTCAGTTTTGCCGGTATTGGCAATTCGGCGTCAATTGTTTGAATGGACGACAACGAAACTACAAAAAAAACTTTGAACCCAAAATATTGCCAAACAGGCGCTTTTGCATTGCGTTTTGACACTAAATCGTCCGCCATTCTCTTTCTGTAAATTCGACTCCTCTCGTTCTCCTCACGTGATAAATGAAATATGACGCATTGTAGCATAGTTTTTAATTATAGTGCATGCTCTCGTCTTCGTTCCTAGGAAAGCCCCTCCCCCACGGTGATACCGGTATTCCCGGTGTTGTCACATGTCAATTAACCGGTGGGAAAATGTCCTCATCGTCACAACCCTAATTGTAGCATAGTTTTTAATTATAGTGCATGCTCTCGTCTTCGTTCCTAGAAAAGCCCCACCCCCACGGTGATACCGGTATTACCGGTGTTGTCACATGTCAATTAACCGGTGGGGAAATTTCCTCATCGTCACAACCCTACTCCCAAAGTATTTGATCTTACCTCCTAAGAGTTCCTGGTTAGCAGTTTTATCTTAAAACCTATTCACAAAATGTGATATGATTCACGGTACTAATTTCGCAATACGATTTTCTCAATTTAAGACAAATTATAAATGAAAAGGTGTTCCTTTATAACTTTAATATGCATTATACTGGGGCAAGATGAAACGAAAATACCATCACAAATTCCAAAGACAGTCAGTTCTCCTGAGAAAGATGCTGGATTCACACCTTGTTGTTGTACAATCTTGCAATTACGACAATTACGACATGGCGTGAGCACACCTATACAGTCATATAACCCTCACCCCATTTGCTTAACACCTCAATCAACTTGAATCACCACATATTTTTTAGCGATTTTCTATACATTTTAAAATTAAAAAAAAAAAATCTAAAGCAATGAATAATAAAGGACAGATGAAGAAGGGTCAACTGGACTATTCAGGTGATATTTTTGTAAAAGGCTGATGTCATTGTAATATTCCAGTGTATTTGCTTGGTTGCAATGTGGATTGTAAACAACAGCCATGTTTTGAGTTTATTTCTGAAGTCCTAAGGAAGACCTCTTAGCTGTCTTGGGTTTACAAGCTACTTACAGTACTGAAAAAAAAAGTCCTAAAATTAGAAACAACACGTTCTCTATTTTTACGAGCTGCTGCTAAATTTCCAAATTTGGAGCATTTTAGACTGTGTCTTATTAGATTTTTTGTAAATACACCCCCTGGTTAGTGTGCACTAAACCACATGTATTGTGCGACTGTGCCCTCCAGTGGAGTATCAAGTAATTTACAATATGTTTTCTGAACTATTGCTTTGGTTATGTTGAAACATTTTCAAAACAAGTTTTCACTGCAGCAAAAGCAGCTCTACTTTTATTTAAAATACCATATACAGCCACCACAGATGAAAGAATGACTCTTACCATGTCTGTATAGATCTCAATGGCCCTGTTCAGACAGTTTATGGCCTCTGTGGAGAAAATGACAGCTGAACTTTAGCCATTTTCAATGAACTGCATATATAGATGGCTAGACAATTATTAACACAAAAGCAAAAGGAACAACTTTTTTTGAACAAAAAAAAAACAAAAAAAACAAAAACAATGGGTCTTATTCACTAATAACTGTGTGGATTATTCGTATTTTTATGCACAGGAGGAAAATTTTCCACATGGCTTCACAGTGCGACCATTTCAATCACATTTGCGACTAAAAACTACTGCATGAGACTATGAAAAAATATTTAGGAGCACCAGTGCGACTGACCCGATCAGCATATTTGTGTTTGCGCTGAGGGGAGCTTAAAGGTTTCCAGTGTTTTGCCAACGTTGAGTAATATATCATGGACGTATCTCACAAATCCTTTCATAAACAAAATGTAGAGAGAGTGTAAATAAGAGATTGATTGTGGAGTGTAGAGGGCTTTGTTGATTATAATGGAACTTATAACAACACAAAATGGTCTGAAACAAGTCTTAACTGCGTTGTTTCGTTTATGAATGAACATGCGTTTTTAAACAAATCTAGTGAGTCAATGCTTCAATTTCCCATTCATAAAGACAGTCACTTGCTTTATTCCTGAGTGAATCAGCCGTTCGAATGAATCAAATGAATGAATGATTCAGTAATTAAATCAGTGACTTGCTGACACCTACTGGCAGATTTAGTTTCATTCAAGTATCTTTTCTGTTATTTAAACCATTTAATATTTCTGTATTCAAAATGTTATATTTAAAACATTAATCTCAACATGTATTTATGAATTTGATTGCACTCATGCCACCTCTGAGCCTCATTAAACATATGAAAATAGTGCAAATAAATTTTGTTAATACTGGTTTCATTTGATTGGTAACTTATTCTTATTCTGTTGTTTTTATTAGAAATTTTAAAAAGTTAAATTTGACATACAAGATGACATACTTTTAATTTAAAGTTGCCAAAAATGCCATTACAAAGGTAAAAGCAAAATTCCCCTGTAAATCACTTTAGGGTGTCAAATATCACCTCGTAATGAGAAGGCAAATTTTTAATTAGATTTTTTTGATTATTGATTTGAAGGTGCTCCTAAATTTTTTAAGTTAAAAGAAATGTAAGCGTAGAGCCCTGTTCTACCTAATTCACAACACATGCTGTTCATGAAAATGGAGACCTTGAGTATCCAAGATTATCCATTTGCATAAAACACGCCCAGACCATCCCCATATAAGGGGTGTCACAGCTTAATATTTTTGTAGAAAATATGTTTTTTCAGAAAATACAATTTTCAGGAAGAAGATAAAAAAAACTGCATTTATTTGAAACAGAAATCTTTCATACCATGATATAATGCATTATAAACTCCAAACTTTTGAATAGTAGGGTATGACAGTTTCCACAAAACATCCTTGTAAAAAGCATCTGGATGCTGAGAAGTATAAAATAATTCATGTGAAATACCTTGAGGGTCTGATTTTTTAAAGGCATTGCCGGCATCAATGAAGCTTGTGGCTGCGTCATGTTTACTTTGCATTTGCAGGTGTATGAGGGCCGCCTGGGTGAAAGCGTTTCCTGCAGCTAACAAACACATACAACAAAATGCAAATATTATCAGAAATATTACGATAAAAACACAATATGCAATAGACATGCACAGCATGTGAGCTTCAGCTTTCTCATTTAGAAAGGAAGTGCATTTTGCTCCATTCACACAAATTCAATTAAGAGGACAAAATGACAAGTAGATTTATATATTGATTTTTATAATGAAACTGAGTATATGTCTTTACCACTCCAGTTCTTGGCCATCTTGAACATATTTGCTGCCCTTCCATACAAGTCACAAGCATCCTCCATCTTTGAAGAGCCTCTGGAAAAATATAATATGATAATATAAATATAAAAAATATGATTTCGAATCAATCACATTCCCTAAGACTCCAAAGGTTATACTACCAGTCAAACGTTATTTAACAGTAAGATTTTTTATGTTTTTTAAAGAAGTCTCTTCTGCTCACCAAGGTCCAAAAAAAGCAAAAGCTGTAATATTGTGAAATATTTTTACTATTTAATATACCTGCTTTCTATATGAACATATTTTAAAATGTATTTTATTACTTCAGTCTTTAATGTCACATGATCCTTCAGAAATCATACTAATATGCTGATTAGCTGTTTAAGAAACATTTATTTTTATTATTAATAGTGTTTTTTAATCAATATTTAAAATGAATAGAAGGATCTAAAGATCAGCATGTATCTGAAATAACAAGCTTTGTAACTTTATACACTATACCACTGAAAACCTTAGAGTCAGTATCATTTTTTAGGAAAATAAATTATAGAAATTCATCAGTTTATCAAATACTCATATAATTTATATAATACTCATTCATAATAATAATAAGCTTCATTTGGTCTAAAACGCATCATCACTACATACACTCATAAATCTGGCAAACCTGATCTCATTTACACACGAAATTGTATTTCAGATAACATTGTAGTCAAACCCCTACACATCTCTGACCACTTCTTCATTACCCTTAACCTACATCTTGCTACTTGTGCTCCCCCAACACCTCTACCTGTTACTGTTAGACGAAACCTACGCTCTCTCTCACCCTCCCACCTTTCTTCCTTAGTATCTTCTTCCCTTCCCTCTCCAACCCACTTCTCATCCCTGGATACTAATGCAGCAACCGACACCTTACGCTCCACTCTAACCTCTTGTCTAGACGATATATGCCCTCTCTCCTCCAGGCCAGCACGGGCTGCTCCTTCAAACCCTTGGTTATCCGATGTTCTCCGAGAGCATCGGTCCAAACTTAGGGCAGCCGAGAGAAAATGGCACAAATCTCAGGATCCATCTGACCTGAGTATGTATCGGTCTCTGCTCTCATCCTTCTCTTCCCAAGTACATACTGCCAAATCTTCATACTTCCACAACAAGATCAACAATGCTCCGGGATGCACGCAACCTTTCCAAAACTTTTAATTCACTGCTTTGCCCCCCTCCACCACCTCCCACTACTTCTATAACAGCTGATGATTTCGCCACATTCTTCACAGACAAAACTACATCTATCAGTAATAAGTTCTCAGCTCCACACATACAGGAACTAAAATTGACCACACTCACGATTGGAACTCCTCTCTTTTCCTTCTGTCCTTACTCTGAGGCAGAAGTAGCCAAACTACTCCTCTCCAGCCATCCGACGACATATCTTTTAGATCCTGTCCCCTCACACCTTCTCCAAGAAATCTCTCCCACAATCCTACCGGCGCTCACACACATCATCAACACATCTCTTCTCACAGGCACTTTCCCCACTACGTTTAAGCAGGCCCGGGTAACCCCTCTGCTCAAAAAACCTACACTGAACACTTTACTCATCGACAACTACAGACCTGTCTCTCTCCTTCCATTCATAGCAAAGACACTGGAAAGAGCCGTTTTCAACCAGCTTTCTTTATTTCTCTCACAGAACAATCTATTGGATGCTAACCAGTCAGGGTTCAGGAGTGGCCATTCAACTGAGACTGCCCTACTGTCTGTCACTGAAGCCTTGCGGACTGCTAAAGCTGATTCCAAATCATCAGTACTCATTTTGCTGGATCTATCTGCAGCTTCTGACACGGTGAATCATCAGATCCTCTTGTCCACCCTCTCATCGTTGGGCATCACAGGTACTTCACTTCGCTGGTTCGAATCCTACCTCTCTGGTAGGTCTTTCAGAGAGGCCTGGGGAGGGGAGGTATCCAAAACTCATCAACTGGTCACTGGGGTTCCTCAGGGATCAGTTCTTGGACCCCTCCTCTTCTCCATATACACTACATCTCTGGGCCCCATCATACAGGCACATGGCTTCTCCTCCCATTGCTATGCTGATGACACACAGCTCTATCTCTCATTCAAACCAGATGATCCATCGGTAGCCGCACGGATCTCAGGTTGCCTGGCAGATATCTCTGCATGGATGAAGGAACACCATCTACAGCTCAATCTAGCAAAGACTGAACTCCTCATCTTTCCTGCCACTCCATCTTTACAACATGACTTCTCCATCCAGTTAGGTTCATCAACAATTACCCCATCAACTTCAGCCAGAAATCTGGGTGTAATCTTTGACGACCAATTGACCTTTAAAGATCACATTGCTAAAACTGCTAGATCTTGCAGGTTTGCATTGCACAACATCAGAAAGATCAGGCCCTTCCTAACAGAGCATGCTACACAACTCCTTGTCCAGGCCCTGATCATTTCCAGGCTGGACTATTGCAATGCTCTTTTAGCCGGTATTCCAGCATGTACAATCAGACCTCTACAAATGATTCAGAATGCAGCAGCACGACTGGTCTTCAATGAGCCCAAAAAGGCCCATGTCACACCTCTCTTTATATCTCTGCACTGGCTACCAGTGACAGCCCGCATCAAATTCAAGACACTGATGCTGGCATATAGGACAGCCACCGGCTCATCACCTGCCTACCTCCATTCACTACTACGAATCTACACTCCCTCCAGATGTCTGAGATCCTCTAGTGAAAGACGCCTCATTGTACCACCACAGAGAGGTATGAAATCACTTTCCAGAACATTCTCGTTCAACGTTCCTGCCAGGTGGAATGATCTTCCCACCCCTATCCGGAATTCTGTCTCCTTAACAGCTTTCAAGCGACTGCTGAAAACCCATCTTTTTCGACACTATGTGACTCTATAAAAAAAAAAATTCTCCTCTCTTTCTCTATCCTCTATCTCTAGCCTGTCTCCTCTCTTTCTTGATCTTCCCCTTCTAGCCTGCACTCTTCTAACAACGCCTGATATATGGTATTTTTGAGCACTTCCTATGTTGATCTGTCTCCTTAGGATGAATCACTTGTTGTATTCCCAATTGTTAGTCGCTTTGGATAAAAGCGTCGGCTAAATGAATAAATGTAATGTAATGTAATAAATGTTTGAACAGCAAATCAGAATATTATAATGATTTCTGAAGGACTGAAGTAATGATGATAAAAATTCAGCTTTAAAATATATTTTCATATAGTAAACAATTATTTAAATAGTAAAAATATTTCAAAGTTTTACAGTTTTTGCTGACTTCTTTAAAAAAACATTACAAATCTTACTGTTCAAAAACTTTTGACTGATGGAGTATATTAAATTCACATATACATGCCTACACACACATAGAAAGCAAATTAAATGCAAGTAAAGTGTCTAATGTTCTACATAGCTTTTCAAAATATGGTTGAAATAACAACATACTTTTAATAAGTACCTGACCTGAACTTTTTAAAATATATAAAGGAAAAACACTACATTTTATAATATTTTAAATGATTAAAAACTTCTTGCTGACAAATGGGTAAAACCTAGTGGTTTGAAGGATAGTGGAAACAATTGGTAAAAGTTTGCAATGACAATACATGCATTGTAATCTTTAAATAGTCTTTAAAAGTCTAATAAGACTAGTTTTGTTGTTGTTTTGGTATATGAACTATTCTTTGATGAAGAGAAAGATTGAAAGATCAGCATTTATCTGAGCTAAAAAGAAAGTTAACATTACAAACCCAGTATTTATTTATTTTTTGGGAGGAGGGGTTATAGAAATTAATACTTTTAATTAGAAAGGATGCTTTAAATTGATCAAAAATTAGGATAAATGCATTTATAATAATACATAAGATTTTTATTTAAGATAAATGCTGTTCTTGGTCTTAAATAGTCATTTAAAGTCTAATCATTTTTGTTCTATACATGCATTACCAGGTTTACTTGTTGTGGTTTTGGTATATGAACTATTCTTTGATGAACAGAAATATTGAAAGATCAGCATTTTGCTGAGCTAAAAAGCTTTTGTAACATTATAAACTTTACCATTCAAAAACTTGGAGTCAGTATAATGTTTTTTAATTTTTTTTATTTGAAGCATCATTGCTACTTTTATTTAGTAAGGATGCTTTAAATTGATCAAAAGTGATGATAAAGACATTTATAATTCAGATAAATACTGTTCTTAGTCTTAAATTTCGCTCTGCCTCCCTCACATCCCTGCACCAGTAGGAAAGTCCACAACACCAAACCCCTGACGCTGATTGGTTGGAACACTGTTTGTTTATGTGTGGAAAGGTTGGTAGTGCCGATTGTTTTTTTTGGCATATCTCGGACCCTAGGCTGACCAGAGAGACGCGGTTTTTTCACAGACAATTTATGGGGCAAGCAGCGAGCGGATCATGAAGAAAGGTCAGCTGAAATTGACACTTTATGTTTTAGGCTAGAAATCGCTGATACAACCTTCAACTCCAGCTGCAGCTCGTGTTGGATGCAGGGTTGCCAAGTCCGCGTTTTTCCTCACAGAATTGGTCTACTTTTAAACCGTTGTCATGGGTTGATTTCCCCCAGTTATTTAAAGGTTTTAAATATTGCAGAAATTACATTTCAATAAAAAATAATTTCTGTTTTGTTGTACACTGTTAAGTAAGATCTTTAGGTTTTTTGCAAAATAAACATGTTGAGAATGCATAATACTCTCCCATGTCTCTTTTTGATAAGGATACCTACCATTTACTTATTATATTATAAAAATATTAACAGGACAGGCTACTCCTCCCAAAATGTACCAAAAAAAGTAATACCGTGATATTATACCGTCACCGTTCAAAATTTTAATAATTTTTTGGGGGGAAATTATAGAAATTAATACTTTTATTTAGCAAGGATGCTTTAAATTGATCAAAAGTGATAATAAAGACATTTATAATGATACATAAGATTTCTATTTCAGATAAATGCTGTTCCTGGGGACTGCATTGTGATCTTTAAATTACGGTGCCCGAGAGAGCTCAACACGCTGCAACTTAAGAAAACACATGCAAACAGAAAAAAACGACAACAAATTAGTGCAAAAGGAGGTCAGTACTGAGGACATAATACAGTACATTAACACACTTTTCAGAAGGCCAACATGTGTTTAAGATCTTTTTCTATTGGTCACATGAAATATTCTATTTTTGTGAAATACTGGATTTTTTTTTTTTTTTTTTTGTCTTTGATCCATAATCATCAAAATTGAAACAAATAAAGTCTTGAAATATTTCACTTCGTGTGTAGTGAACTAATATAACAAACAAGTTTCATTTTTTGAAACAAATTATTGAAATAAATGGACTTTCCCTCGATATTCTATTTTTTTGGCACATACCTGTATGAACTATTGTTGCAGTGAATTACATTTTAGTGAACGTCGTCTGTAAACCATGGTAAAAATGTATGATAGTCATTAGTTTTGCTCAATTATTTAATTAAAATGACACATTCTAAAATACAGGTGAAAATACATATAACGTGACATTGAAAACACGTATTAGTAAGTTAAGTGACCATAAAATGAATATTAATTACGTTTTTCAGCTATTACAGTCCAAGCAGAGCACGCAGGTTATGTTGTAACTCGCTCATCTGGATGTCAGCTGACTGCTAGCAAAGCCTAAAATTACAAGTCTCATCGCGTGATTACTTCATAATTAGCTTTAAGGAATCATTACGCCTCTTCACATGACTATATCCCAAACTTTACAACATTAAGACATAAGTATAGATTTACACAGACATCTATAGATCTATAATGACAATATTTAAGATTGTTGCAATTAGTCGTAACTCTGACCACATCATGAACTCACATCTGGACAACAAATAGAAACTAGAAATAGAAACAGACATTTAATATTAATTGTGGTTTCACAGTCCACATCCAAACAAGCTCATTCGGCAGGACAAGTTGTTTTGAACATTTTTCCCTACTCTGATAATCACTTATGTGAAGTTCGTTGTTGACAACTAACTGACTAGCTAACATGCTAACGTTAGCCGTCTGTTTACCCGGTCGGCCTGTCAGCAGACCGTTAAAAGTTAGAAAACCTACCCAAACAGAGAGCCAAAAAACGACTGCGAGGATTTTACTTTCTTCTCGGCTTCAGCCATGAGAGCCATGGCCTCTTTTTCTTTCCCGGAGTTATCCATGAATATTGTTTTACAGTTCAACTTTAGCAGCAGACTCTGGAATCCAGCCACATCAACACATCTCTACGGAAACTTCCAACATGTCCGTCTGCTGCCTCATTTCAAAATAAAAGTTGCGTTGAGCTTGGCCAAAAATGAAAAAAATGAAAATAATAATAATAATAACAAGAACCAGTCACTATAATAATAGTATAATTTACACTTCCAGTAAAAAAATTTAAACAGTAAAATTAGTCTCTTCTGCTCACCAAGCCTGCATTTATTTAATCCAAAATACAGCAAATTTTAAAATATTTTTACTATTTAAAATAACTGTTTCTATTTGAATATATTATATATAGTCACATGATCCTTCAGAAATCATTCTAATATTCTGATTTGCTGCTCAGAAACATTCATTATTATTATTATTTTTATAATTATTATTATTATGTTGATAACAGCTGAGTAGATTTTTTTCAGGTTTCTTTGATGACTAGAAAGTTCAGAAGAACAGCATTTATCTGAAATAGAAATCTTTTTAACGTTATAAATGTATTTAATATTAATATTAATGTAAAAAAAAAAATACTGACTCCAAGCTTTTGCATGGTTTACGGTAAAATGTTAGCTATAGTGTAAAAGCTTTTTTATTTTAGATAAATGACACTCTTTGGATATTTCTATTCTAATTATTTAGCTGTTTTAAAAATTGATAACAATTTATAAAGGTTACTTGAGCGAATCTGCATTTTAGAATGATTTCTGAAGGATCATGTGACACTGAAGAAAATTCAGCTTTGACCACAGGAATAAATTACATAATCAAATAGAAAACAGTTATTTTAAATAGTAAAAATATTACTATAGTTATTACTAAATATTACTAAAGTACTTTGGATCAAATAAATGCAGGCTTGGTAAGTAGAAGAGACTTCTTTAAAAACATTTAAAAAATCTTACTGTTCAAAAACTTTTGACTTCTTTTATCTATTCATTTGACTTTTAACCAAAACTACTTGTTTACAATTTTTCCAATGAAAGTTACAAATTGTCCACTGAAAGTCACAGTAAAAGCAAAATAATATAAAAACATATAAAATAATAGTCTAAAAAAAATCTGTAATGAAACAGTTTAAATCTTCAGACAAAATAGTCATAATTATTTTTTTACATTTTGTACACGTTTTATGTTTTATGTTTGATACATCAGGCTCTTGGCTCATAGTATGATATACCGAGAATGTGGAGGGTTCTCGGTTTTTTATATTTATATGAGGAAAACAGACTACTTACATAAAATGCATAAAAATATCAGTTATCAATCTATACCCGCCAAAAATATGCCTTAGTAAGTTATTTAAATGCTTAGTTTTGTGATCAAAGTGCCTGTTCCTGTTTTTGTTCATTGGTTCAATGGTTTCTAGACATGTTCCCATTTGTTGCCATTATACCTTATTAGTTCCCTTGGTTTGTTGTTTGTTCTCGTTGGTTTATAGTGGTTTGCAGTGATGTATAAAGTCCCTGAAAGCCATGCTTAAGTAAAAGTACAGATATCTTACCAGAAAATGACTTTGAAGTCACTGTTTAGAATATTACTTGAGTAAAAGTCTAAAAATATGTGATATTGACTGTACTTAAGTACAAAATTTTTTTTATGTTAAACGTACTTGAAAAGTATTGAAAGTAAAAGTGCAAGTAAATGCAAAATGGAAAAGAAGCAAATAAATAAATAAATACACAGCTTGAGTAACAAGATTGTGTTCAGTTTTAGTCGAAAAATTGAAATAGTCGAAATGTGAAAATAAAACCGCCAGTAGGTGGCAGCAAGTGACTGTTAATGAGTAAGTAATTGAGATTCAATCGATTCATTCAAACGGCTAATCACTGAATCATTTTTATTAACCGATTCGTTCAAAAAGCTGATTCATTCAATAGGTAAACACCGTCCATTGCTATGCAAACAGTGCTGTGATCTTTGTTTGGTAAAACTGAGTAAAAACAAGCAATATTATGTCTAAAATGTAAGTATTTTGTTGTAAGTATGTGACCATAAGTACATGTTCTTAAAGGAACACTCCACTTTTTTTGGAAATAGGCTCATTCTCCAACTCCCCCGAGTTAATAAGTTGAGTTTTACCGTTTTGAAATCCATTCAGTCGTTCTCCTGTTCTGGCGATATCACTTTTAGTCTAGCTTAGCATAAATCATTGAATCCTATTTGACCAGTAGGATCGCGTTCAAAAATGACCAACGAGTTTCCATATTTGTCCTATTTAAAACTTGACTCTATAGTTATATCGTGTACTAAGACCGGCAGAAAATGTAAAGATGCTATTTTCTAGGCTGATAAGATTAGGAACTACACTTCCATTCTGGTGTTTGCTGCCATAATATGGCCGAAGCAGGCACAGTAATATCACGCTAGTCACATTAGAAGTTCCCTAGCATGATATTACTGCGCCTGCTGCATCCATATTACGGCAGCAAACTTCCTTGACTATTACGCCAGAATGGGAATGTAATTCCTAATCTCATCCGTTCTATCGGCAAGGCTTCATATTTTACATTTTTACCATTTTTTACTAGATTGTGCCATTTTTTCAAATTTGGCATTTTTTTTATCTAACACTACATAAAAATATAAATGCCTCAAAATTAATGTTGTTGTTCTTCACTGACACACCCAAGAATCTAATAAGCAAAGAAAAAAATTGTACTATATGGAAATTACTACTATTTTTCATTTTTTTCATGAAAAAAAAAAACACCTATGGCATTATGCAAACAAACCAGCATTTATAGGGTTACAATTCTGAAAATTAATGAATGTTTGGTATCTATGGATAGAACAGATGCTGGTTAAAAAAATCAACATCAGTGAAAGTGGAAAAAATATTAATAAATCATATTTTTATGACATTTTTGTCCATTTTGCACCTATGTGTAACTTTTTTTTTTTTATGCACAAGGGTTAAACATGCCACTATTTTGGTAGAATGCTAAAAACATGAAAAACGTCTAATCTTTTCCCAAGAATTATGAAGCCAAAATGTTACTGGATGCCAGGAATGACATGTTGGGGAAAGTTACTTTTAAAAGTAATGCGTTACAATATTGAGTTACTCCCTAAAAAAGTAATTACATATTTACTTTTTATGGAAAGTAATGCGTTACATTACTTTTGTGTTACCTTTTAAATCTGGGCAGGGCTTGCTTGTTTGTTTTTAATATAAAAAGTTCTATTTTTGGCAAATGTAAAAGCCTTTTCACATCAAAAGCCTCAGGCTTAGAGAAAAGTAAATTCACGCCTGTACAGTAAACCAAAGAAGAAAAAATGTCAACTCTTCAGCAATAAAAAAAAATAATATTTTGAGTAGGCTAATTTTTGCAAATTAATACAAATGAATTGGATCATCAAAGGTCGGCAGCAAAGACATCGGTTAATAAAATGGGATTAAATACATAAAGGATATTTGTATTATTTAACATATTTAATTGGAGTGTCTATTTACACTAAGCGCAAAAAGCCCGTCTTGTTGGCAAAGGCTATTTATCGCATGATTCACTCTTTTCGACGCGACCGATGCGGGTTCGAATCCCCCTTCTGACAAACTTTTTTTTCTTCCTTTTCAAATCTCATATCATATCAGAAAGGCATTTATTTTCAATAAAAATTAAGGACATAATTGAAAAGTTGAAAATAAAGTATTGGTTAGGGTAGGTGTAGGGAGGGATTATTGTCCCCATAAGGCAGTACCATTTTATGAATTGAATTAAAACTATAATTTACACTCAGTACGTAATTACTGCATACTGTTTTAATTTACTACAATACTGAGGTGCAGATAATTGCAGCTATTTGCAATAGGTACTATAAATATCAGAAAATACTGCTATCTCAACATAGTGTAAATAGAATCTATAGCTATTTTCACTTAGTGTAAATAGCATATCTTGCCAAGAAAATATGCTATTTTCACTTACTGTAAATAGAATCCAATTGCTATTTGCACTTAGTGTAAATAACCTCTATCGCTATTTACACCCTGCTGAAAAAAACAGCATATGCTGGTTAGGTATGTTTTGGTGCTGGGATGCTGGTTTTAGCTGGTTTATGCTGGTTAATGCTGGTCCTTAGCTGGTTAATGCTGGTTCTTAGCTGGTTAATGCTGGTCCTTTGCTGGTTAATGCTGGTCCTTTGCTGGTTTATGCTGGTCCTTTGCTGGTTAATGCTGGTCCTTTGCTGGTTAATGCTGGTCCTTAGCTGGTTAATGCTGGTTCTTAGCTGGTTAATGCTGGTCCTTTGCTGGTTAATGCTGGTCCTTTGCTGGTTTATGCTGGTCCTTTGCTGGTTAATGCTGGTCCTTTGCTGGTTTATGCTGGTCCTTATCTGGTTAATGCTGGTCCTTAGCTGGTTAATGCTGGTCCTTAGCTGGTTAATGCTGGTCCTTTGCTGGTTAATGCTGGTCCTTTGCTGGTTAATGCTGGTCCTTTGCTGGTTTATGCTGGTCCTTTGCTGGTTAATGCTGGTCCTTAGCTGGTTAATGCTGGTCCTTTGCTGGTTTATGTGGGTCCTTTGCTGGTTAATGCTGGTCCTTTGCTGGTTTATGCTGGTCCTTAGCTGGTTAATGCTGGTCCTTTGCTGGTTTATGCTGGTCCTTAGCTGGTTAATGCTGGTCCTTTGCTGGTTTATGCTGGTCCTTAGCTGGTTAATGCTGGTCCTTTGCTGGTTTATGCTGGTCCTTAGCTGGTTAATGCTGGTCCTTTGCTGGTTTATGCTGGTCATGTTGCTGGTCAAGGACCAGCATAAACCAGCAAAGGACCAGCATAAACCAGCATAGGACCCGCACAAACCAGCAAAGGACCAGCATAAACCAGCTAAAACCATCATCCCAGCACCAAAACATACCTAACCAGCATATGCAGTTTTTTTTCAGCAGGGCACTTAGTGTAAATAGCCGCTGTCTATTTAATTATTGCAGGTTTGAGTTGAATTTCACAGTTTTTTTTTTTTTTTGAGGAATACTGTATCTGTTTTATTAGTGAGTGAGATGAATTAATGCACGTTCACATTTATTCTAGAACTAAAGTAACATCTTACGCACAATTTCTCTCAACATGGGGACAGGAGAGCTTTTAATCAATAAATGGGGGGTAAGTAACTGGCGTTACTTATTTGAAAAAGCAACTTGTCAATTAAAAAGTAATGCGTTACTTTACTAGTTGCGTTACTTGTAATGCGTTACCCCCAACGCTGGGAAACCAACATTTCCTACTTGCTGTTCTTCGGAGCTCCATGTTATTTTATCTCTGACAGTGCATCCACTATAAATGTCCACCAGAGGACGCAATCTGCAAATGCAAAATGCCACTGGCCTGGGCAAGCGTGCGGTTTGTGGGGCATCTTTGTGAGGAATTCCCCATGTAGGCACGTGACGTACATACAGACCCCTGTGTGCTGGACTGTGAGAGGGAATCCCGGCTCGGAGGCGGTGTCCACAACATGTACAAATATTGTGCATTTTTTCTTGTCTCTGTGGTTGCTATGCAGTCAAGAGACTGCCACGTGTTTGGTGCCTTTACGTAACTCCTTTTTCCTTTTTAAAAATACAAAATGTCTCATAGTTCGCACAGAGAGACTGTGTGAACACATTTAGACGTTTAGTAGAGGCTTATGGAAAATTACGTGCCATTGTGTCCCGAAGGAATATTGCTATGCTGACACAGTGACTAAACCATGTACTTTTTCTGTTTAGTATATTTATTAGGCTACTGTTGTATTTTAATAGGGAGTATGCTTTTCAAATACTTTACCCAGACTGTTTTGCTTAAGGAAATTGTTCAGTATAAACTGCAGATGATTATAATGATTTATGTTTACTTGCTCAATTTTATGAGGTGGATCTTAAATGCGTTCATGTTCACAAAGCCACACGCATACAAACTTCCAGGGTTCAGGATTGAAACCAGCCCTTAAGAAAAGTCCAAATACGGGGATGTTAACGGTTTCCATTAAGAGATGGTAGCGCCTGGTCTTGGACTTTAGGAAACTTAACGGACCCGAGGAAAAGAGATATTAATAACTCTTTCAAGCCCATCCCACCACATTCTTCACCACTGAGTCACAATGTAAACCAGCTAGCAATGGAGCCATGGGTGGATTGCCTCTGTTTCTCATTTGTGTTTCTTTCCACTAATAAATTGAGGAAAGAAACAGGGAGATACCCTTCCTCTCTTTCTTCACAACACACACAATGCTTTCACAGGTTGTGGGAATGTGTGAGGGAAGAGGTATTGAGGAAGATGTGAGAGAAGTTATAACAGCGTCTGGAATGATGAAGTGCTGGAAAGTATAAGCAACGAGAGGAACGGGTGGTTGTGCTGGAAGATGGAAAATGGTGGTATGGGGTTTTGGCAGGGAGATCTGTGACTCACTGTTTATCTGGCCTGTCACCGAGCAACTGTACAGCATATGTGTGCACAAGACTGCTGCCTTTCTGCCTGCTAGTGCCTCCTTTCCCAAAAATTCAAGTTTCGTAAAAGGGTCTTTTCATGGAAAAGAGGCTTTGAAACTTTCAAAAGTTTGTTTTATCTCAACGAAGAGTAAGTAAAAGAAGAAATGGTTATCGAAATTTAGTATTTGATTTGTGGAATTTTGTTATTTTCTAGCATTTAACATTATAGCTACATAAACACACACAGAATATATATATATATATATATATATATATATATATATATATATATATATATATATATACACTATATTGCCAAAAGTATTGGTACACCCCCTTCTTATGAACAGGTTTGATTTTCCATGAGTACAAATCTTAATGTTTAAGCATATAATGATATTCTAGAGGATTTTGTGCTTCTAATTTTACAGCAACCGTTTGGACAGGACCCTGTTCAATTCTAACATGACAATGCCTTTGTGTAAAAGGCAAGGTAAAAAAAAAAAAATCTCAGCTGAACACCTCTGGTGTGACTTTAAATGCAGACATTGAGCCAAAAACTCGTTACCAAACACCAATGACTTGTACATATGGACAAAAATATTGGGACACCCTTTTAGAACAGGAAAAGGCACTTCCAAAACTGTGGCAACAAAAATGGAAACAATTCATGTATTTATAAATTGTATTTCCATCTCTGTTGCAAACATTTTGGAAGTGTCATAAATGACTGTACCTATAGTTACGTCATTGGTGTTTTTGGCTCAAGGTCTGCATTTAAAGTCACTCCAGAGGTGTTTAGCTGAGATTAGGACTTTGCTTTCTGCAGACCAATCAAGTTCTTCCACACTGACTGAATCAATCATTTCTTTTTGAGCCTTGCCTTATACACAGAGGCATTGTCATGTTATAATCGAAAAAGGGTTGTGTCAAAGCTGTTGCTATCAAATTAGAAGAACACAATCCCCTAGAATATCATTTTATGCTTAAACATTGGGGTTTGTACCCATAGAAATTACTACACTAGTCAAACCTGTTCATTGGAAGGCGGTGTCCCAATACGATATAGTGTATATATATAGTTAATTACTTGGTTCAAACACTTAGACATAACATATTATTTAGCAAGCCTGTAACCAGCTAAATCAATGATTTAAAAACACGTTTTGGGCAAATCTAGGTAATTTACTATAGAAATATGATGTTTTTTTTAACGTTTATGATTGTTATAGCACCACCTGTGGTCTGATCTTCCTAAAACTTTGTGTATGCTCATCAGGTTTCGTAAAGTTGAGTTTTCGTTTAGGCTTTATAGGCTTGTGGGTATATTTAGACAGGCCCCTTTTCTAAACGACCCTATACTCTTAAAAATAAAGGTGCTTCACAATGCCATAGAAGAACCTAGTTGTCTAAATGGTTCCATAAAGAAACTATAACATCTGAAGAACCTTTCTGTTTTACAAAAGTTTCTTTGTGGTGAAAGAAGGTTCTTCAGATTAAAAAAGTAAGAAAGGTAAGAAAGAGTTGGTTCTTTAAAGAACAGTTGACTGAATGGTTCTTTGTAGAACCAAAAATGGATCTTCTATGTCATCGCTGTGAAGAACCCTTAAAAGCACCTTATTTTTAAGAGTGTATTATAGCTTCCCAAAGAGTACATTTTAACATTTCTTTGATAATTATTGACCTAGAGAGTACTTGTACTGCAGTGTTTTTTTCCAGATTGACCGAAAAACTTAGGACTAGTTTGCAAAAGTAGTAGTTTTTACATTTTCTCAACCATTTAACAAATGGTTTTATTGACAGAAGTGGTTCTAGAGGCAAAGTTGTTTGAAACGAGGAGGTCTATATGTGTGAAAAACTGCTTAAGAAAATGGCAGCCATGTTTTTTCAGATACACAGATGTCCTTACAGCCACTTGAGGCACTTTGGACCAATACCATGTGTACCAATTTTTATGTAGATAGGACAAATGGTTGTGTAGTTATGGCCGTTTTTATGTTTATAGATTATAGCGCCACCAAGTGGCCAAGCTACAGAACATTTTGGCATCCTTTTACGACGGAGAGACGAAAGTTCATCTCTTTTTTGATAATTACTGATATTCACTCATCAGAGTATCTTTCTGCACTGTTTGGTTCACAAAAGTAGGTTTTTCAAAAAAAAAAAAAAAAGCAATACCCAAAAAAATGTTTGAAAATCTGACGATTTAGCAATTTTGTACTTTTGATCTCTGTAGCGCCCCTGTCAGGCCGTTTGGGGCGAGCCTTGGTGACATTGTTGACAGTGCTACCATCCCTCCAAATTAGTCACACAGAGTTTTGTTCCGATTGGCGATCTAATCTGATAGGTGCTTAAAGTTCTTTGGCAGCCATTTATCAAACGGTTGCATAGTTATGGCCGCTTTTTATGTTTTTCCCTCTTATAGTGCCACCAAGTAGCCAAGCTCCACAACTTTTTCCATGTGATAGAGCTCTTACATAAGTTTTCTGAGTTTGGCTAAGATATCTCATTCCATTCAGGAGTTACAGGCATTTTACTAAAAGTGGCCCCGCCACTTTCAAAGGTTTTGGCATCCCTTTGCAATGGAGAGGCGTAGTTTGGAAACACTGGTTTGGTTCTGATTGGTAAAAAAAACTAGGAGTACTTTGCAAAAGTAGGTTTTTCAAAAAATGCAAAGTACCCGAAAATGTCGCTTTGTCCGGCGTGAGCCAAGGATTTCAACGACATAAGACATTTAAGCCTGCGACTTGCAGTTTAGGAGTAATGAGCAATTTCTTACTTTTTATTGCTGTAGTGCCCCACTCAGGCCAATTGGGGCAAGCCTTGGTGACGATGTTGGCGGTGTGAGTACTACCATCCCTCCAAGTTTCAAGTCTCTACAACGTACGGTTTGGTCTGCACAATCAGTTTTACGCGGAGATTGATGATCCTTGGCCATTCTAACAATTACAATAGGGTTTCTGCACTATGCGCTTGAACCCCTTATAACAAAAAGGAAATAAAAACTCAGTATGGGCTAGCTAGGTTGGCATAAAATGTTGGTTTATAGCTTATACAATGTGTTCTTGTTTTCTCTTTCAAAATTTTACATATCAGTGTTATGCTTTTACAGTGCAGTCCTTTTCGACACCAAAAAGGTACAAGTCAAAGGGACTTTATTCAACTCAGTATATTTACTGTGAAACATTGGTTAACTGAAGCAGTCAGTGGAACTGTTTACAGTAGTCAGTAAGAAATCTCCACTTTTTTTGCTTTAACATGTATGACATTGACTTTATATTTACTTTGTGACATTCGTTCATAGTATGCATAGAGCTCATTTAATAAAAAAGAAGAAAACAAAACTGATCACATATAAAGCATTTTTGATTTTAAAAGCAAAGGCAGCAACATGCTAGTAAACTGATTTACATGTTTCAAAAACAAAGGTTTTCACTTGCCTCCTCAAGTCTGCTGTCAAAGGAGTTTGAGAGTTTTAAGTGCTTGTCTTGACTTCACATTCTGATTTAGTTGACTACATTAAAAGCATCATGGAAAAGTGTGTAAAGCCAAGTCTACAGATTTCTACACTGAGTGATGAAAATGTCTGTTATCTACAAGAGTTTGTTTCTATCCCTTAGTTCAGGAGCCATTCTAAGTCATGTGTGTAGCATATCTGGATGTGATGTCATATGATTTTACCATCAAGAAAAGAATGGCGACAGATGCAACATTCCTTTCAAATGACTGAGACCAGTCTTTGGTTTATCACAGTGCTCTTTGGCTTCCAGCTGGGAATCTTTGAATTGCTGCATTTGAATCAAGAATACAAAGTAAGACATTAATTGCGTGTTACAAAATGACCAAAATACAGTGAACGGAGATGCACTGCAGCTGCTGTGGAGCTGGACAACATGCAGGAAGTGCAGACAAAAATCAGTGGAAGCCACATTGGCGTATTGTCTAAGCATCAGAGCCTTTTTGCCGGCGTTTGGATGGTGGTACGAGACGGGCAGGCAGCTCGGGGGGCAGGCCGTGACCATCCAGTTTCACTTCAATCAGGTGGCTTGCCAGGGCAAACTCCTCGTCATCCAGCATGCCGTCGCGATCCACATCCGAGAGCTTCCATATGCGGCCCAGCACGGAGTTGGGCAGCCGTGTGCTCACCATCCAATCTTTGGCTTTGGTGCCACTTAGTTTGCCTTCATTTGGCGCTAGGTTGTAGAAGATCTCATCATACTTGGGCTTGTCCTTTGTCACCACCCATTCGTCGTCTTCCTCACCCACCTCGCCATTTTCATCCACAACCTCGCCAAAGGGGTCACCTTCCACAAAGGGTCCAGCACGGGTTCCCAAGAAAGCCCCACCTTGGACCCCAGGTTGGACCCCAGCCTCTATTTCTTCCTGCCTCAGAAGGGGCATGAGTTTGGCAATGTCGGAAGCCAGCAACTCATCCAGCATAGCCATCAGGTTGGGCTTCAGGGCTTTGAACTTGTTGAAGTCATGTGCCAATAGTTGCTCCTAAGGAAAGTGAAGAAACTCTTTCAAGCAACAGAAATGGCATTTTAACCTCAAAAGAAGGATTAGGTGGTTCACTTACCTGCATCTTGGCACAATCAGGAAAGTCTCCAGGAGAGATGTGATGCTGTAGCTGAATCTTGGAGAAGATGACCGGGAGCTGGTAGATCAGGTTCTTCTTTTTATTGTCCTTCCTGAAGACAGATGGCATCTCTTGCTTCAAGTAACTGATGATATGGGCATGTACCTATGATTGAAGAACACGTTTTATCATTGTACTCACACAAAATAAGTGTTATTCAATATATCATCTATTGTGTTCCACAGAACAGGTTTGGAATGATTTAAAGGATTAGTTCACTTTCAGAACAAAAATGTACAGATAATGTACTCACCCCTTTGTCATCAAAGATGTTCATGTCTTTCTTTCTTCAGTCTTAAAGAAATTATGTTTTTTGAGGAAAACAGTTCAGGATTTCTCTCTATATAATGGACTTCTATGGTATGGAGTTTGAACTTTCAAAATGCAGCTTAAATTTAGCTTCAAAGGGCTCTAAATGATCCCAGCCGAGGAAGAAGGGTCTTATCTAGTGAAATGATCTGTTATTTTCTAAAAACATTTACAATTTATATACTTTTTAATCTCTACACAGAGTACACACAGATCTAGACAAGATGAGCATTTGAAGTTTAAAAGTATATAAATTGTAATTTTTTAAAGAAAACAACCAATCGTTTTGCTAGATAAGACCCTTCTTTCCTCGGCTGGGATCGTTTCGAGCCATTTGAAACTGCATTTTGTAAGTTCAAACTCGGGGGCACCATAGAAGTTCATTATATGGAGAGAAATCCTGAAATGTTTTCCTCAAAAAACATAATTTCCTTACGACTGAGAAAAGAAAGACATGAACATCTTGGATGACAAGGGTGTGAGTACATTTATCTGTAAATTTTTGTTCTGAAAGTGAACTAGTCCTTTATAAGTTCCAAAAAAGTTACTGTCATATTAACGTACCCTCACAAGACGAGCCCTCTTGACCAAGTCATTAAGTTTGCGCAGGGCTGCGTTGCGTGGCAGATTCTGGATATCAGCAAACAGGTCTTCCTCCTCCAACTCAAACAGCTTGCGGTTGTCAGAAACCATAAGAGGTTCAGACCAGAAGGACCCGATGTACACTCTCAGAACCTCAGGAGTACCAAACACTTTCCCTAGAGACCACATTAAAGCTCCATACACCCGCATGAGCTGCTGGGTGTCGACCATATCAGCCTTGTTCAGCACAACACGGAGTTTGTCTTCATTGCCTTTTAGGGCCCCAATGGCCTCTGAGAATTCATCCGAGATCTCTAACTTGTGGGCATCAAAGAGAAGGATGATCCGATCCACACGCTCAGCAAACCAGCGGAGAACTGCTGGAAAGTCATATCCTGTAAAATGAAAGAATAGGTAGAACACAATCAATAAACTAAACAAAACAGAAGATTGTGGTGATCAAACCCACCACCTATGATTTGATTTGAAGCAAGGAAGTGTTTGAAAATCTGAAAAAAGGTCAACTTAAAGTGCCAATTAAATCAAAATGGAAGTTTTTTGGCTTTTAGTATGAATATGATAGCCTTAACAAATAAACACAAGCATTGACTAGAGTGGCTGCAATCAGCTTCACAGACTTGTGCAGTAGAAATAATGGATTATCCAAGCTTCAAAGAAATCCCCTTATTCAAGCACTGTGTAGTCACATATGAGGTGTTTTTTGAGGTATGTGTGAGAGATGCAAGGTGAACTGTAAATGCCGAAAGGCCGTTTTTCATTGCAGTTTTGCGAAAAATTCCTTTTTCCAATTGCCTGAATCTAACTGTTTTACTGTTTATTGCACGTTGTTATTGTCCTCGTTATTTCCCTATAGCGGAAAATGAACCAGTAGTCTCACCAGTAGGCTTACTTCCACGCTGAAGAAAAAGGTGGATAGACCTAGACATGTAGAACATACAGTATGTGCGTTTTGTGCGGGCTACTACCCAAACTCTATTGACTCAGATTAAACAGAGTACACATTTGCATGGCAGAGCTAGACAAGACGAGCATTTGAGGTTATTTTTTTATAAAATGACCAATCGTTTCGCTAGATAAGACCCTTATTCCTCGGCTGGGATTGTTTAGAGCCCTTTGAAGCTGCATTGAAACTACAATTTGGACATTCAAACTCACGGGCACCACTGAAGTCCACTATATGGAGATAATTCCTGAAATGTTTTCTGACTGAAGAAAGAAATGCATGAACTTCTTGGATGACAAAGGGGTGAGTACATTATCTGTACATTTTTGTTCTGAAAGTGAACTAACCCTTCAAGGAACCAGTTATGAATCAGTTATTTGAACCGATTCATTGAGCCAAACTGTCCGAAAGAAATACTTTGTGGAAATATATCAGACTTTGCATTACTATAAAGATTTCAGCTCAATTCAACTTGCTAATCAAAGTGTTCCATGATGAAAAAAAACAGCATATGCTGGTTAGGTAGGTTTTGATTCTGGTTTATGCTGGTCCTTTGCTGGTTCATGCTGGTCCTTTTGCTGGTTTAAGTTGGGCCTTGTCCAGCTAGGACCAGAATAAACCAGCATAAACCAGCTAAGGACCAGCTTAAACCAGCATCAAAACATACCTAACCAGCATTCCAGCAACAAAATTACCTAACCAGCATATGCAGTTTTTTTCACCAGGCAAGTGTGTTGGAGTAGGGCTGGAACTGAAGTCTGCAGGATTGTAGCTCTCCAGAAGCAGAGTTGGAGATCCTGTACAGCCTTAGAACTCATGGTAGGCCTCTATTGAAAGGTTTGTGTGGGGATAGCCAACCTTACTCCTGGAGGTCTACCTTCCTGCACACTTCAGTTCCAACTCTGCTCCAACAAACCTGTCTGTAACTTTAAAGCAATCCTGTACACCTTAATTAGCTGGTTCAGGTTTTTTTTTTTTTAAATCAGGGTTGGAGCTAAATTCCCTCAAGCAACAGAGTTGGCTACTCCTGTTGGACTGTAATTCTGCAACCCAGCTCTTGTAATCTGTTTTCAATGTGCAAATGTTGTGTGAACAATATATGCCAAAATATTTCTGACAGTAGTTGAATCCTCCAGACCCTCCTACATCCCCTTAATACATGTCATGCCTTCACATTCCTTCCCTTTCCTCTCCCAGTCACACCTTAATGGCTCACTTTCCCATTTTGTGCGTCACTTCAATTTCTTAAAAAAATATGTGAGGAAAAGCAGACATCCACCAGAGAGGTGCATGATCACTGATAAGCTAAGATTACCTAATGATGTTCTCTGTGGGAGAGCCTGGAGATTGATCATCTGGTATTTACTTTGAAACATAACTCAGATCAGTATTATCCTTTTTATTTACGTCAGTTAATACCCAATTCTTATGCTGATGATACACTGGGCAACTTTTTGAGCAATGTTGCCGGGCAACTTTGGCAAATGGTGCCGTCAATCGGCAGCCAGGTGCGATACAGGGCCCACAACTGATCTAAATTATCCAGATAGAAATGTGTTACCCATTCTCAATGGGAAAGTGTCCAAGCAACATTACGTAAAAAAAGTTGCCCGATAAAATTGCTCAAAAAGTTGCCCCGTGTATCATCAGCCTTACAGTTTCTCTAGGGGGTCTTAATACAGTTTTAAAACTTTACCAGTAGAAATAGTTTGAAAGACGCATTGTGGAGTAAGGTTAAAAATAAAATACTTCCAAACCCCTCTCCCTATTTTTTTCAGCCAGCTTACCTCGACTCACTCTCTGTTTAGCACCAGAAAGGATTCCCGGGGTGTCAATGATGCTGATACTCTCCAGCACCTGGTTGGGCATCTGAGCACACTGGAATCTGTCAGAGACAAAGATGAAGTTTAAACAGATTTCATATTGCATTCAATTATAGAATCAAACTTCCATAAGTTCCATTATTCGTCTTGGTTGAATAGTTAAAAATAAAGGTGCTTCACAATGCCATAAAAGAAACTTTTTTGTCTAAATGGTTCCATAAAGGACCTTTAACATCTTTCATAAAAGGATTTTTGTGGCGAAAGACGGTTCTTCAGATTATAAAAAGGTAAGAAAGAAATGGTTCTTTATAGAACCTTTGACTGAATGGTTCTTTGTGGAACCAAAAACGGTTCTTCTATGGTCTTCGCTGTGAAGAACCTTTTAAAGCATATTTTATCCATGATTTTCCAGCTGCTTTAAGCTACACTCACCCAAATATATTTGGGCACTCAAGCTACATTGTTTTAAAGAAAGACAGTACAAGTGTGTGAACTTGAGGGGATTTTCATACAGCCACTAAAACATGTATTTAATAAAATACTTTAATACTGCAGTTTTAAATAATAATACAACATTATAAGTAACAAATGTTGTCTAAAAACTCTTTAAAGCCACTGTATCAGGGGCGTTTCCTTTGAGGAAGCAAAGGAGGCAGTGCCTCCTCAAAATTTTTGAAAAAAAAAAAAAAAAGTCGTTTTACACACTGCTTTGATTTTTTGTCTCATTTCCAGCCAAAATATCTAAAAATTCTTAAATCAAGAAGGATTTTCTAGATGAGTAAAATTTCTTTTCTTGTTTTCAGAAAAAAAAAAACTATTTAAAATTAAGTGAGTTTTGCTTAGAACAAGCAAACTAATCTGCCAATGGGGTAAGCAAAAAAAAAAAAAAAAATCGTATTGCAAACAGAAAACAAGATTATTGTTCTTACCCCATTGGCAGATTATTTCGCTTGTTTCAAGCAAACACACACTTAATTTTTACTTGTTTTTTCTGACAACAAGACAATAATTGTTACTCTTCTGAAAATCCTTCTCGATTTAAGAATTTTTAGATATTTTGGCTAGAAACAAGACAAAAAATCTAAGTAAGAAAAGTATTTTTTGCAGTGCAAAAATATGTTAAAAAGTGCCTAAATCAAACGTTTTTCTAAAAAAAAAACATTGTCTAACAGCAACACCAGCAGGTAAAATTACACACGGAGTCCGTGTCTCTTTCGCCTCCTCTGTGCCCATTAAGTTTTAGCAGACCCCCTAAAGAATGCAGTGAATTTGCTGGAGGGTTATTGAGAATCCACCACAATAGGATTGGATATATGACTGGTTATGCTTAACTGTGATTGCTTCATACAAGAAATCCTGTCTCTTGTGTTCGTGCACGTTCTGCATTCAGAAATCAGTCTGAATAAACAATATAATGGTGTTAAAGGAGTAGTTCACTTCCAGAAACAAAAATTTACAAATAATGTACTCACCCCCTCGTCATCCAAGATGTTCATGTCTTTCTTTCTTCAGTTCTAAATAATTTTTTTTTTTTTTGAGGAAAACATTTCAGGGTTCCTCTCCAAACAGTGGAATTCTATGGTGCCCCCGAGTTTGAACTTCCAAAATGCAGTTTAATTCCAGCTTCAAAGGGCTCTAAATGATCCCAGCCAAGGAAGAAGGGTCTTATCTAGCGAAACGACTAGTTATTTTCTAAAAAAAAAAAAAAAAATTAGATGGGAGTTTTTTGACATACCCTAACTGTCTTGAACTGGAAAAAAAGGTTCATGCAGATCTAGACAAGACAAGCGTTTGAGGTTATATAAAAGTATATAAAAAGTCTTTTTTTTATATATATAAAATAACCGATTGTTTCACTAGATAAGACCCTTCATCATTGGCTCATTTAGAGCCCTTTGAAGCTGCATTTAAACTGTATTTTAGAAGTTCAAACTCGGGGGCACCATAGAAGTCCATTACATGGAGAGGCATCCTGAAATGTTTTCCTCAAAAAATATAATTTCTTTACGACTGAAGAAAGAATCTTGGATGACAAGGAGGTAAGTAATTTATCTGTACATTTTTGTTCTGGAAGTGAACCAATACTGTAATGGGAAGACTTACTCACACACTATAACACTTTAAGTCAAGTCAAAATAAAACTTAAAATGGCATGAAAATCCGTGGGAGTTTTTTAGTGAGTAATCAGCTTGGTGAAATTTAAGCTGAATCTATGTCTGTAAGCAATATTTACCAAGCTTTGTTTTTTTCTGATTGTGTAAGTAATGTTTATGTAAGCAAGAAAATGTGACTGGGACATGAATTTACATTTGATTAAAAAAATGAACTCCACCGCACACAACTATGTGCATGTGTCATGCTATGCACACAACAGTTGCAACAAGATTCCTTAAAAGGGCACAACTATGAAACATTCAGGAGCTCTTTAGTAAAAATCACTCTCCCCTGAGAAAAGCTTAAAAAATGACCCATTACTTCTATCACAGCTGTTGTGTGTGATCTAAGAAGCAGACTTCCAACGTCACTCCTCCCAGGCCGATCCATTGTGTGGAAGAGGTGCTTGAAACACACAGGGCTTCCTGAGGGAAAATGACCAGCGCTGCCAAAATCAAACAATACTTGCCACTAATGATCTGCGGCATAGAAAAACATGCTTTCTTCCTGCTTTAAATGAGTTTAACGAGTGGACTGCTTCCCTGGGCAGGAAGTAGGAGAAAAGAAGTTCTCAAAACATGTTTGCAAAAATACACCCAAAGAGACTGGGGGAAAGCTCCATCTGATAAAAGCTCCCTGGCGCTCAAAACAGTGCCCTCTCTGGTGATGACAGATAACTACAAGCTAATTATGTTGAAACTCTTTTGGCAAGGCTAATGAGAGGACTGAGGTATTCAGATGACCTGGACTTGAACTAGAGTTTACTTTCCTCCCACTGTTTGGCTACTGCCTGGTATTTTAATTCCAGGCGTTGATCTACCTACCTCTTCATTCATCAAATTAATACTGTTCATTCAAAGGATTTAAAGTCTGTGCTAATTATTAACACCAATGTTTTGTCCAGATCTAGTCATTAATCAAAAAATATTTAAAATGCAATTTGTACATGCAAAGATATAAACCTCTTCGATGATAAGCTTGTTTTTATTTTCTGTTGAGAAAATTGTGGAAGCCCGTTTCCGCCACTGAATTTAAAAAAAAATAATAATAATTACAACTTTGTATCTTACAATTCTGACTTTCTGATTTAAAGTCCAGTTGAGATATAAAGTCCAGTTCTGAGGAGAAAAAATTGCGAGCTTATATCTTGCAATTCTGACTTTATAACTCGCAATTGTGAGTTTATATCTCACAATTCTGAGAAAAAAAGTCAGAATTGCGAGTTTGTATTATGCAATTCTGACTTTTTTTCTCAGAATTGTGAGATATAAACTCACAATTGCGAGTTATAAAGTCAGAATTGCAAGATATAAGCTCGCAATTCTGAGAAATGAAGTCTAAAGTGTGTCATATAAACTCGCAATTCTGTGGACATATTAGTCTATTTTTTTCTCCTCAGAACTGGACTTTATATCTCAACTGGACTTTAAATCAGAAAGTCAGAATTGTAAGATACAAAGTTGTAATTATTATATTTTTTTTTTTAATTCAGTGGCGAAAACGGGCTTCCATAATTTTCTCAACAGAAAATAAAAACAAGCTTATCATCGAAGAGGTTTATATCTTTGCATGTACAAATTGCATTTTAAATATTTTTTGATTAATGACTAGAGGAGAAAAAAATAGACTAATATGTTCACAGAATTGCGAGTTTATATGACACACTTTAGACTTCATTTCTCAGAATTGCGAGCTTATATCTTGCAATTCTGACTTTATAACTCGCAATTGTGAGTTTATATCTCACAATTCTGAGAAAAAAAGTCAGAATTGCGAGTTTGTATTATGCAATTCTGACTTTTTTTCTCGCAATTGCAGATTTGTATCTTGCAATTTCGACTTTTTTTTTACAATTGCGAGTTTGTATCTCGTAAATCTGACATTTTTTCTCACAAACTGGGACTTCTATCTCGCAATTCAGATTTTTTTCTTACAATTGCGGATTTGTATCTCGCAATTCCAACTTTTTTCTCACAATTGCGAGTTTGTATCTCACAATTCTGACTTTTTTCTCATAATTCTGACTTTTTTCGCAATTGCGAGTTTGTATCTCACAATTTTCACTTTCTTTCTTAGAATTGTGAGATATAAACTCGCATTTGTGAGTTATAAAGTCCAGTTCTGAGGAGAAAAAAAATAGCCTGCCATTTTCACAGAATTGTTTATATCTCACAATTCTGACTTAATATCTTGCAATTGCGAGTTTATATCACTCAATTGTGACTTTATTTCTCAGAATTGCGAGTTTATATCTCACAATTCCGACTTTATAACTCGCAATTGTAAGTTTATATCTCACAATTCTGAGAAAAAAAATCAGAATTGCGAGTTTATAGTACGCAATTCTGAGAATAAAAGTCAGAATTGTGAGATAAGTTGCAATAACCTTTTTTTAATTTTTTATTTAGTGGCGAAAACGGGCTTCCATAGAAAATGTCAGTGATATAATAAAGAAAAAAGTGGCCAAGGATCAGCAATCTCCACATAAAACTGATCGTGCAGACCAAACCGTAAGTCGTAGAGACTTGAAACTTGGAGGGATGGTGGTACTCACACTGTCTACAGTGTCACCAAGGCTCACCCCAATGGGCCTGATGGGGGCACTTCAGCGATCAAAATCATATGAAATCGCCTCAAGTGTCTTGTCATTGGAATCCTTGGCTCACGCTGGACAAAACTCATGCATTGGATTCTTCTGTCACCCTTAACTTTTTGGGTATTTTGCATTTTTTTTTTAAAAACCCTACTTTTGCGTACTAGTCCTAGGTTTTTCCACCAGTGCAGGAAGATTCTCTGAAGAGTAAATATCAATAATTATCCAAAAAAAAACTTGAACTTTTGACTCTCTGTTGCAAAGGGACGGTAAAACGTTCAAAAGGGGCAGAGCTGCCTTTACTAAAATGGCTATAACTTTTGAACAGAATGAGATATCTTCACAAAACTCAAGAGCCTGTAAGCTGAATCTAAGGTCACAAAAAAAAGGTATGGAACTTGGCTACCTTGTGGCGATATAAGGGGAAAAAAACTTAAAAAAACGGCCATAACTATGCAACCATTCTTGGTCCAAAGTACCACAAGTATCTAGAAGGACATTTGTGTATCTCAAAACTACTTCACTGCTTTTAAATATTTGAAAAATGTTTGTCCACCAAATCAAAGCCATGTGGTGGCAACAACATGCAGAAAATAAAACATATATCAGGAAATTACATCATACAGACTCCAACAGACTCTCATTACTGTATAAAATATGACAAGGTAGGAATTGTATTCAAAGTGTAAGAAAAATATGTTATTACTTTTAGCTACAGTAAGTTGTTACATCACAACTTTAAACTGAGGTCTGTTAACTTTGGTGCATAGCCTATTATTTGCATTACGAATGCTACCTTAAATCATGACGCTCTTTTTCTCTTTCATAAAATTAGTAAGCAACCACACAAACACCTTAGCAATCCCACTGGAATGTCCTGGGAACCACCCATTACACTCCAGCATAGTGTGAAGCCCCATTCACACTATCTTCAGAAAATGCAAAACTTGATTGCAAAATTTGATTATGTAAAGACAAACTTTGAAACAAGGTCTTCTCTATAACCTCTGGTGGACTCTGACTCTTCTAAATCATCATGCATGCACTTTCTGCTTCAGGCACATTAGCGCTCATTGCCCTCTCTTGTGATATCTCCCCCTTCCACAAGTTTTCCACAAACAAGGAAAGTCCCTCCTACCTTAGAAATTTGGCACGGATGCTTGAAATTCCGTAGAGCAAAAACTAACACACTGTTACTCTGTTATCTTCTCTGCGTGCCCAGAGTAATCAGACAGATCAGTCGACACATTCTTTCACACAACCCAGCCTCATTTCTCAAGTCGTGTCGTACATAGCGGCTCAGTGTAACATCTGCCTCTATGACTGTATTCACCTGTTGAGGAAGGTGTTTCCAAATGGGTTGAGCTTGCGGAAGGGTTTGTTGGGATCCACTATGAGGGCGTTTCCAGGAATGATCCCCTCTACGTCTCCATGCATGATGGCGGTGAAGCAGTCGGTGGTGGGCTCCGGCCCTATGCGACTCCCTGGGACGTCCTGTTCCAGCAGATACCTGTGTTGACAGGACAAAGCCATGGTTACTGTGTTGACATGATAGCCTTTTAATAACCTTGTGGTTTTCATTCTGCGTCGTCTACTAGAACAAACAAAACCCTGTGGGACAGTTCGGTGTAAGTTCAGCAAAATGTATTTCCATTCAGTAAATGATCTAAAACCAATCCTTGAGTTCAAACTAATGTTATATAGGCAGAAAATAAACGCACAGTGAGCCCTTAAGATCACTAATATCTCCATCCAGGGCCACACTCTTAAAAATAAAGGTGCTTCACGATGCCATAGAAGAACCTTTTTTTGTCTAAATGGTTCCATAAAGAACCTTTAACCTCTGAAGGCGGCAAAAGAAGGTTCTTCAGATTCTAAAAAGGTAAGAAAGAGATGGTTCTTTAAAGAACCTTTGACTGAATGGTTCTTTATGGAACCAAAAATAGTTCTATGGAATCGCTGTGAAGAACCTTTTAAAGCACCTTTACTTTTAAGAGTGCATGACCACATAGACGCTTCTGTATTCAGAAAAGCCCTAGTGAACTGGGTCTTACTTGATGAAGGTAGTCTTTCCTGTGGAGTACTGCCCAACCACGAGCACCATGGGTTTGTTGTCAAAGTCGGCGTCCTCCAGACTCGGCGAGTGGAAGTCATGGAAGCCGTAGTACTGCTCCAAGGGCAGGAGTTTCTTTCGATAGAGTGATTTGAGGCCCTCGGTCACTGTCCTGATCACCTCAGGGGCCTTCTTGACATTCTTGCGTCCCCAGCGTGACATCTTCGACTTGCGGGAGTATTCAAAGCTTCCTTTGCAGCTGATTTATGACTGTGTTTTGCACTGTTTACGTGTCCTCTGGGACTGTGAAGACTCTTCTCGTGCTTACAGTATTTATAAAATGTACCCAAATATTCTGCCTCGAAGGTTTACAGCGGTTAAGGGACGTTTGCTGAGTAATAAAGCAAACTATAGTATACAATGCTATATAATCGTTAAACTCCGGGTTTCCTCTGTTGACTTTTTTTGCCTGAAAAACATAAAAAGGGTTGAAGATTATATACTGTAGGTGGCCTTGCTCACATTTAAATGCGTAGCTTTTCCTTTTACCTTCACATAAAGAATTTAAAGAGAGGTTTTCAGCCTACAGGGAAAGTAGAGTGCATTGTCCATGCATGTCCCTGGAAAAAGTTGGTGCTCATTTTGGAAACACTTAAACACACACCCAAACTCGGGGTGCACAAACACACATTCATAACTTATTTCCGTATATTGAAAAGAGTGAGCCATGTTTTCCAGCAGCGGCTGACAGTGGAAAGTTAATTGGGTGAGGGATTACGGTGTGTAAAGGGATGAATACCCCAGTGATGCATCAAGCAAGCACATTCAGTAGCTTTTGTTGAATCCTGACAGGATTTCGCAGTAATTCCATAATGAGCCTTTGGCTCAAAGTAGAGTCAAAACACTCCCTACTAAGGCGTCATGCTCATGAGGAGGACTTATTCTGAAACAAAATGGAGTCTTTATTAACAACTGAAACGTAACTAGTTATGTTGTAATGAAAGTTCAACTTTTGCACAAATGCCTTGGCAAAAGCATTTGATTTGGGATTTGATTTTATGTAATAGGACTCACATGTTGCGCAGAAGAGGGAAAATACCTTGTGGCATCCTTCACCACAATTGCAACACAGACAGTTGACTTCTTTTAGAGAAGCCTTGAGCTTCAGTTAATTTCCATTAGTATTTCAGAAGCAGAACACTGTGTGCCAATATTCAGAGGAAAGGCCAGAGGCATTTACTCCTTAGTTTAGTCCTTTTCTTTGACTCATTGATACATGCATCAACTGCTCTGAACTTTATTCAGAAGCTAGATTTAATCAGAACACAATTTAAAAAGTAACAGTACACTCCAAAAAGTTCAAGCTTTGTCCTCTTACCTGGACTTGAAGAGATGATGAGCCTTAACCACCAGCCCTGGAGGTGTTTCTACACGTGACGGTGTACCTTAGAAGAACAATCTTTGTCCAAGGCACCCAAGTAGCACCAAGTCAAACGTTTCAAGTGATGTTTCTTGTATTGCAGCTTGATCTGCCTGTGCTTCTGACTCCTCTAGCAAAATCAGCTCTAAGGCATGCACACAAGTACTGCCTCTTTCCCTGCCTACGTTTCTCTCTCTGCACTTCAAACACTGCCTGACGCAGAAGCAGAGGAGAGAGCCCTGGATGGCTGGTGGGTTTTAGATGAGTGATGACAATGGGTTTAAACCAGGGTGGGGACGGGGAGTGAGGGGGCGCATCGAGAATTGAGGTGGAGCCAAGCGTTTTATAGGGAGTCGTTCATTTACATAAAGTACTGCCTGCAAACGGGAGGGTGTGGCGGTGCTTGTCTTTCAGCGGATGAGGCACCATGGGGCAGCATACTGTATTCTATTATTTCTCCTGCTTTTTGTTTGATCTAAGAGATCTGTTTGCAGAGCAGATGTTCACGTGACTCATGATGCTGGCATGACAGACCACCTTTGAGAGACTTGGCAGATGTTGTGCCTCTCCGACTTAGACTTGATTAAGCAACGCCCCCTACTGGCCTGTAAGACCATTACATACACAATAGCGCAGAGTCTTAAAATAACAAACCAAGTCAAATGGCACAAGTGTGATTGTTTCATAAAAGAAGCAAGGTTTAATTTACAGTTTTACTAAATGTACAGTTTTTTTAAAAAGTGTCATTATACACAATAAATACAATACAAAATTAATCTGTAGTACTATACTTCAAATTCTTACAGTTCTATTTTCTTTTTTTCTCTTTACATTATTATTGTTCTTTTTTCCATGTCATTGCTTTCGCTGTGTTTGCTTCTGAACGGTTCAAAGATCTTTCAGTGATTTTAAATGTGTAAAAGTGTCTGAACATACATATGCCTACAAAAAAAAAAAAAAAAGTAAAGAAGAAGTGGAGGGAGGTTTTGTGTCTGGGAACTGTCAGACTTTCAATATTCTTCCCAGAAAGATCATATTACATTTTTTTTATTAAAGGGTGACCACATTCACTGCTCTGTTTAATGTTTACTTTAGAAATGTGCTCTTGATGCTGGACTGCTTTAAAGGTCAAGAGATTTTCTACAGTTCTGGTGACGTTTGTTTGTGAATGCTCCATTGTTAATTTCTGCAGCCGGATAACCAAAACCAGATTTCATGTATTCGGGGAGACACAGAACACTATTATGCAATAATGAGCCTCCACACAGTGATCACCAGTTCCCAAAAATATAATTACATGGTAAAGGGGGACAATTCCAACAAAGGGAGAAGTGATCCATTAGTCCCTCCAAAATAAATTCTCCAAATTAACTATTTGATATGACAATTTTCATGATATCACTTAAGTTTCTGCAGTCTGCATACGTCACAATAATTACAAACATTATTTATTAAATGAATGGTCATATTTGTCTCTCACAAGTTGAGAGAAATCTTTAAACTGGGAAACCGATGTTCCGAACCAGGAAAAAACAGAGGGACAAATTTTTGAAAATCATATCGAAGTGCACTTTTTATACTTCAGAAAGTACACTTAAAGGGCCATGTGTAAACCAAAAGAACACATTTGATCAGCACAAACCACAGACAAACAAAGCAAACACAGCTGAACATGGGCAAAGTGTCTCCATTTGCTTCCCCGATCCATTGACATCCCGCTTTTCAGTCTTTCAGTCAACATCGGCTAAAGGGGCTGTTATCTACTGTGCGTCTGTGAAACCAAATTCCCATTTTGTCCTCGTCCCCCTACCTGTGGATGCTGGGACATGGGGGCGGACGAGGGTGGCGTGGAGAGGGGAGGCATGGACTGTCTGTAGGAAGGATGGGTTTGGTGCTGATTAGGCAGGTTTTCCCCATGAACCCTCCCTAAAGCCCCTTTCCCTGAGCCTCCGTGCCCAGGTGGGCCCTGCTGGAGGTTCAGTATACTGTCTATGGCACACTGCAGGTGCTCATTTAACGAGTCGTCGGGCGGCGGGCTGCCGCTGGAGAAACTTGCATTGTCCATATCCGGAGAGTCTGATTTGCAGCGTTTGGCAGGAAGTGTGGAGTCTCTTGTGCAGGAAGACTCACCAGGAGAAGGTGGGCCAGGGGCATGCTGATCCATCCTGAAGGTACCCCTTCCTCCCTCTCGGTTTTTGCTCCCTATGCCCTTCGCCCGCCCCAAACTGCCACGTTCCTCTGCCTCGTCCTCATCCTCTTTGTCGGAGAACTCTCGGTGGTGCTGATACGCGTTTTTAATGCCACGGTAGAGGACGTCCTCCACTGCGGCGAGGCTCTGCGACTCCGCGTGAGGGTGAGAACGCCCATGTCCTCCCTGCCTCTCTAGTTTCACGCTGGCTATCACTGTCCGTTCAGGTTGAGGGGAGGAACCTTGTGGCTGGGGGGAAGAAGTAACAGGGGGTCCTGCTGGCAGAATGGGCAATGTATCTCCGCCTCCTCCTGGTACTCCAGGCCTATGACGCGGACTGATGTTCTCACGGTACGTTTTTCGAAGCGGGAGCCGGCAAGTGGTTAGCGGAGGAGTCGCTGTGGACGCTGGAGTCCGTTTAACCCCGCCTACCTCGTGGTGTTCCAGAGTGCCGTTCAACTGCGCCGTAGACGTGGAAGGGGACGATGAAGACCAGGAGGAGGAAAAAGAGGGTGTAGGTCCACTAGAGGACGTTGCGCTACTGGAGGCGGAGCCTGTGTGTGTGGTTACTGTAGTGACAGTGGAAGAGGGGGTGGGGTAAGACGTTGGGGGAGGAGTTCTAATAACAGTTGTGGGCGGGGTTACATGAGTGGGTTTGACTTTCGGCGGCTGCTCGGGGGTCGGCGGTTTTGGAGTGAGTTGGGATTGGGAGTGGACCGGATCTAACGCAGTGTTGTGAACCACCTTGCTAAACCCCGCCTCCTGTTTGATCTTCAGCTTCAAACCTATTCGCTGGCGCGCCTCGTAGGTCTTGATGGGCGGTTTGCTGGTCCGCTGGGGGAGCGCGACATCATCGTCGTCATCAGCGTGGCGGGAGGACGGAGTGCGGCTGAAGGAGGCGCTTGGCGCGACTGGCTCCGCAGATGGCCGGACCGCGGGAGCATGCGTAGGGGTGGAGCTGGTGGACCAGGATACCGATGCTCCCCCTCCACCTTGCTTGATCACCAGCTTGGTAGGAGGGAAGAGGGCAGGGTTAGATGCAGGAGTCGGGGCAGCAACTGGAGTGGGTGCAGAGGTTGGGGTTGGAGCAGGGGTTGCAGCTGGAGCCGGAGCAGGTGTGGCTGCCATAGGTTGACTTGCACCTGCTGCTGCTGTTGCTGATGATGATGACGATGACGTGGTTCGTACTGAACTCAGCTCCACTGGTACAGGTTTCACTGCACTGCTGTCCAGCAAACAGGAATTGGCCACAAACTCTTCTACAAGAAGTAAAAGATAAAGGTGATTAAATTTCAGCAATTTCATGGCAACATTAACTTAGTATTGAATCTCAGTCATTACCTGGTTTCTCCTTAGCCAGAACCCTGTCCTGACTCAGAGCAACCTTCTCCTCCTGAATGAACATCCGGTCAATCATAACCATCTCTGCTGAGGGACCCAGCCTCTGCTCAAGGTAACAAGCACACAAGATACCAATGATTTTATGGCTCATAAGGTCCAAACATCAAGTGAGGTAAAGCGAGTGAGATTTAAATGATACCTTTGATTCCTCAAAAAGCAAGTGACGATATTTATCCACCATTGCTTGTGTGCGCTTCAAGAGTTGGCATGAGACGTTCTCAAATTCATCATCCACTAGACAGACAAGTGTAAAGCAAGAGTTACACAACCAGTCCTGAAGAGCCACACAACTACACTACAGGAGAGTAAACGTGACCCTGGACCACAAAACCAGTCTTACGGGTGCGTTTTCACTGGGAGCGCGAGCGTTTTCAATTCATTCCTATGGAAGTTGAGCTTAAACGCTCTCACGGTGCATTATTGGATTGAAAGCGGCACGGAGAATGTTGAGAGCGTCAAAAAGGTTGGGCATTCCTCAACTTCATGCAAATCTCGAGCGAAAAATGCCGGGTGACAACTAATCGCCGTGAAAAGTAGGCAAGGTAAGATTTCGACGTATGCTTCCAAGTGTTTGGATTACTGAGCTGAAATCAACTGTTGTTGAAGTCAAATGTTTTATTTAGGGCTGTCTCTATAGACGTCAAAGTGTTTAGTTTCCGAACCCAAGTTAAAAGAAGATGAAATGCAAACAGGGTGTAAACATTGTTTTTAGTGGCATCGTAGCATTGCCAGAGGCACTGAGTGCGGATTTGGCACTGTAGTGGAAACCATTATATTTGTATATTTGTAGCAATAGTCAAAAATACATAGTATGGGTCAAAATAATAGATTTTCCTTTATGGCAAAATCATTAGAATATTAAGTAAATATCATGTTCCATGAAGATTTTTTTGTAAATTTCCTACCTTAAATATATCATAACTTAATTTTTGATTAGTAATATGTATTGTTAAGAACTTCATTTGGACAACTTTAAAGGTGATCTTCTCAATATTTAGATTTTTTTGCACCCTCAGATTTCAGATTTTCAAATAGTTGCCAAATATTGTCCTACCCTAACAAATCATACATCAATGGAAAGCTTATTTATTCAGCAAATCTCAATTTAAAAAAATTGCTCTATGACTGGTTTTGTGGTCCAGAGTCACAAATGTTCACAAAGAGGTATGAGCATCTACCTTTGCGGTAGTCTTCTGAGGATGAAGCCATGCCTTGGTACAGGTGGTACGGCAGCAGTCGATGAAGTGTATCCTCAAATGAGCGGAAAGGAGAGCTGTAGTCAGGATGGAGAACCGAGCCTTGCTGTTTTCGCAACTGTTCCAGCATCCTACAAACAGATACACAAGCATGTGAGTAGGATACCTGATGAATTTTAAAAAAGCATAGTGCAAAACAGCCAGCAGATTATGAACCAATGGTTTTCAACCTTGCATTACGCATACTTAAAGATTTGTGTTCAATGACTGGCAAGCAGTTTACCAGTCCAGAACTAATCCCTTAAGGGGAGACACTGCAGGCAAAAACACTGATTTTTAATGCACCTGTCAAGTTTGAGATTTTGGGCTTTTTGGTTTTTCATAAAGTGTTTTTTCAGACTAGTGGAAAGAAAACATCCAAAAGACGTTCATTTTATAATAAAAAGTGTTATTATTTTATAATAAAAGTGTTTATTTTATAGCACTTTATCTATTTGTGTCAATAGATTTTAATTCCAATACATATTTGTTAGAGCTGCACAATTAATCGTTAAAAGATCGCGATCTCGATTCGACCCCCTTCACGATCTTAATCCAGCATTTATACGATTCAGCCAATTATATTTTATTTATATATTACAAAACTTTTGCTAGCCTAATTACTGCTCAGACTGCTGTGAGCTGATGCAGTGACAGGTTCGCCGTTCTCTCCATCATTACATAACCATTTAAACTTCATCTTCAGCGCACATTCTGTCAGATGCAATTCATGGTGCCTCTGTCTCAATATACTGTACAACTGTACAAATGATAACTCAGCGGCAGAGTTCCACTCATGCAGCGGCATAATATCCACTGGGGACACGCTTTTCAAAACCCCGTTGGTGTCCACCCACTTTCAAATGTTTTTTTTAAAAGTAATTTCTTGTATTGTAGAATGCACGCTCTGCGCTACCGAGAGTTTGTTAAAACGAAACCAAAAGCAAAACCCGGACGCGCTTTCAAAAGCAATTTTAATACACCGAGATTAGAGAGCGACTCCCCAATGCGTGCAAATTAAGCTACATAAAATATCTAGGCTGTTATTAGTATGTGGGCTATAAGTTGTGTAGATAGCTCTGTATCATGCTTGGAAAATTCGGTCTCTATTAGCACTTTGAATATTGAAAGAGTACTTTGATCGTGCCAGATTTATGGACCGTCAGAGCAATGGAACCACATATGAGCATGACGATCCATTAACCCCTTAACTGTTACTCCCATTTTTGAACAGAGACGTGAAAATGAAGAATTGAATCTTAAATCTTTATAATTCATGGACAAGAACATTTAGTAATATGATTTTGATGTGCATTTTCCATGTTAATTCAATGTCTGATTTTAAAATGGCATTCCAAATTTTGAATTTTGAAATTTTAAGTTTTCATCTGATATATCATTTCTTATTATTTCTAATGTGTAATAGGGAAAAAAGGCAACAAGAAAGTCTGTCTGAGTAAAAGGTCAGAACTCCTGTTATGAAGTAGATTTTTGAGGCACACTCGTCATAAATTAATCTATGAAACTCCTGTCATAAATTATTTTCCTACATCATTTGTAACACAAAAAAAGTCAAATATCTATTTAGGAGCCTTAGACCTTTCCAACGATATATAGTTTGTCATGATTAGATTAGGATTTATTTGTAAAATGGTGAAGTAAACTTGGGCATCCCACAGAGTGGACGTTGACAGCCATAAAATGTTGACACCAAAATAGGCTAGTGTTTCTAGCTAAGAATCTTTAAATCGCTTTACTCTGTTATAATACCTTTGTATGTTTATTTTTTAATGTTTAATTTTTTTGTTTACATTATTACATTATTTTTCATTACATTTCTTTAAATTTAAAGCAAAGTTTATTTTGTCTTATTTCACTGCTATTTTACTGTTGTTTGATAACCTAATGTTCAGGAGTAAATCTTTAAAATAAAGTTCTCCAGAATCGTGAGAGAATCGTGATCTTTATTCTGAGCAAAAAAATAGTGATTCTCATTTTATTCAGAATCGTGCAGCTCTAATATTTGTAAAGGCTGCTTTCTCAAAATAAGTCTTTTTAACTATACTGAGCCATAAATCTCCACTTCATTAGCATTAACACACACCAAACTTTAAATTTTTTTATTCCTGTCTATATCCTGGAGATTTGTTCATATATAATTTGCTTAATTATATACAACATTTCATTCCCCCCAAAATTGCTTCAAATTATATTGTTTTATGTCTGTTCTAAGTATTTTCTGAATTATGGAGTGACAAAATTAGATACCCAAATTCCCTCTGTAAAAACATTTGACTCTAATATGTCTTTTTTCTACTAGAAATGTATGCAAATTAGCACATATTTAATTAAATAATGCTTCATTTGCATATTTAAACCTAAGATTTTAGAAAACTTGTAATACAAAAATTGTTTGCAATTATCAATGTAATCAATTAACTGGGTAAGGCGATAACTATTAGCGCTGTTTTGTTTTTTTACCTTATTCACCTGCAGTGTCTCGCCTTTTTATGGGGTTAACATTTATGGGGTTATTCTTAGATTTTACTAATAACATTTGCAATTTGTGCTCTATGTATATATTACCTAGCTTCTTTGCTTGGTTCCATACTAAAAGGCCTTTTTAATGTTGAAGTCTGTGAAAAACCAAGAGATAACAAAGGATTACCACAAATACGCCATTCAGTTCATTTTAGTAGTCTTATGTACTGTGATTCTGAACTGTACCTGTGTTTGAGGAGCAGGTGGTGGAGGTGCAGGCATTTGAGAAAGTGCAGCACCTAAAACCTGTATCTGCAAACCTGCTTTACTCAGAGTCAGCCCACCAACTGAACTTATGACTCCTGGCTTTGCCTGCAAATCAGAGTCAAGAGTGTTCAAAATTGAGTAAAGATACTAAGCGAAGATAATTCTGCAAAGCTATTAATTACTTTAAAAATACGAAACACCACATTTCTCTTTGTCTCACCTGAACAGCCTGCGCAAGATTTGGAGTCGTGATTCCCTGGTTCACTGTAGACCCGGCAGACACAGCAGAAAATACTTGAGTGTCATTTGCACCTGAGGTGAAGATGACACATTGTAAACACAGGAATATTCAAAAGTAAACATCTAAAGGACAAACGCATCTGATTCCAACCTGCAGTAGAGGATTTGACAAGCACAGACTTCTGCTGCAGAAGGGACTGGACTGGCGCTTGGATGGAGCCACTGGCCGATGAAGTTGAAGCTTGGACTGAAGGCTGATCGGGCATTTTGTTGAACTGGTTTGTAGCCTGTTGCTGAGAGGCCTGGGCTTGTGCCTGAGCTTGCTGCTTAGCCTGGAGAAGAATGTTTTGCTGGACCTATAAATCGCAAGCACACATCATTTTATAAAAAGCTGATTTGAAAAAAAAAAAAAAACATCAAACCCTCACTTTAGTGTACCCTTCACTTCAACTACAAAAATTAACAGATAATTTACTCACCTCCTTGTCATCCAAGATGTTCATGTCTTCAGTCGTAAAGAAATTATGTTTTTTAAGGAAAACATTTCAGGATTTCTCTCCATATATTGGACTTCTATGGTGCCAGTGAGTCTGAATTTCCAAAATGTAGTTTAAATGCAGCTTTAAAGGGCTCTAAACGATCCCAGCCGAGGAAGAAAATGTCTTATCTAGCAAAACAATCAGTTATTTAAAAAAAATAATAATAATTTTATAATTAATATACGGTTTAACTTCAAATGCTCATCGTGTCTAGCTCTGCAGTGTGTGCACTCTGGTTCAAGACAGTTAGGGTATGTCAAAAACTCCCATCTCATTTTCTCCTCCAACTTTAAAATCGCCCTACATTGCTGTTTTATTTAAACTGCATTTTGGAAGTTCAAACTCGGGGGCACCATAGAAGTCCATTAAAATGTTTTCCTCAAGAAACAATTTTTTACGACTGAAGACAGACAGACATGAACATCTTGGATGACAAATTTTTGTTCTGGAAGTGAACTTCTCCTTTATCCCTTAAAAATGTGCTAATGGGTGATTTTGTCAGTTGTGACAGTATTTTCATTTCAATGCAAACCTTTTCATTAGAAAACAATATAAAGAACAAGGTGATGTTGGGGAAAGTTACTTTTAGAAGTAATGCATTACAATATTGAGTTACTTCCTAAAAAACTAATTAAGTTAGTTACTTTCTATGGAAAGTAATACATTACGTTACTTTTGAGTTACTTTTTAAATCTGGGCAGGGTTTGCTTGTTTGTTTTTAATATAAAAAGTTTAATTTTTGGCAAATGTAAAAGCCCTTTCACACCAAAATCCTCAGGCTGAAGGAAAAATAAATTCATGTCTTTACAGTAGACCACAGAAGAAAAAAGTTCAACAATATTCAGCGATAAAAAAGAAAAATGTTAGTTTTAAGTAATTTTTGCTTATTAGTATGGTTGCATTGAATCAAAAGTCAGAAACAAAGGCACTAGCTAATAAAATGGGATTGAATACATTAAAAAAAATATTATTTAACATTTAATTATTGCAGATTTGCATCATATTCTGAGTTGCATTTCACTGTTTTTATTCATTTTGAGGAATACTGAATCTGTTTTTTGTGAGTGAGATGAATTAATGCATGTTCACATTTACTCTAGAACTAAAGTTACATCTTACTCCTGATTTCTCTCAACATAGGGACAGGAAAAGTAACTCAGATATTTTCTTGTAAATAAAAAGTAATGCATTACTTTACTAGTTACTTGAAAAAAGTAATCCGATTACGTAACTCGCTTGTAATGCGTTACCCCCAACTTGAAGGTGATGATGAAATACCTGGTGAAGTTTTTCCAAAAGCTGCTTTTGCTGAGGAGAGGGCTGCGTGATAGATGACATGGTCTGCAGCTGCGCACTGACCAGCTGAAGGTGATGCTGCTGTTCTGCAGTCAGCCCCGGCACCACAGTCACCTGCTGTTTCACCACTGCAGCTGGAGGCGAACTCACAGCAGGCTGAAACTGGAACTGTGCAGGAAGTGGCTGCGGAGGCTTTGGGGAACAGGAGGAAGGAGGTATGTCTGGCTGGAGGGTGGCAGGCTGAGGCAGAGTCTGAGGAAGAACTTGAGGCTGGAGCTGCACTTGTATTTGCTGAGGCTGCTGCTGCTGCTGTTGCTGAGGTGGAGGAGCTGGCTGTGGAGGTTGAGGAGAACCTCCGATCTGATTGTGTATGATGAACAGAGGCGTGCAGGAGCGCGAGGGAGTCTGTGCCTGAGACTGAGGCTGGGGTTGCGACGGAGGCCGAGACTGCTGGTGCTGGTGAGGAGACTGGATCTGCTGCCCGAGGGTTATGGGAGAAACTTGGGCAGGTTGAGGACTGTCTGTCAGGGTGGGTGTTGGTGCAGGGGTGACCACAGGTTGAGATGGGGAGGCGCTTTGGATCTTTATAGTTTGTGAATGTGCTGCCGACGGAACCTAGACGGCATAAAAAGAGGAAGAGGAGGAGGAAGAGGAAAAATAGTCAATAGTTTGTATTTTTGATAAATCATTTTCGAAAAATCTATTTTTAGGGATGCACTGAATTTTTTTGAAATCGAAAATGACACCTTGATCACAATACATAAAAATATTCTCAATAAGTGAAATAATGGTTCAAAGATCATCAAAGTAACATTTTGGAATACTGACATTTGAGCTTTAAAAAAATAAATAAAAAAATAAACATAAAACAGGAGAAATGTTTTCAGGAAGATTTGGACTTTCATATCTATTTGTTTGAGGCTTTCCCTCACTTCTCTGAAAGACATTATCAGTTTTAAGATGATGGGGAACCTCAACAAACCACAACAGTTTACAATAGGGATGCACCGATCCGTATCGGCCGATCACTTGCGCGTTTTGTCAGTAAAGCCGGTTCTGTAATCAGCGGTAAATGCCATCAGGTGCGTGATTTCACGTTGAGCCGTATATACTACACACAGCTGTTGTTCACTGACGAGCTGCGCACTTTCACACTGATAATGAACATTGATTTGCGCAGCTCGTCGGTAAACAACGGCTGTGTGTAGTATATACGGCTCAACGTGAAATCACGCACCTGATGGCATTTACCGCTGATTACAGAACCGGCTTTACTGACAAAACGCGCAAGCATTATCGGCCGATTCGTATCGGTGCATCCCTAGTTTACAATCATTGCGTGAACTAGGGCAGAACTTCAGTAAAAATGCATCAACTAATAAAGTTGAAACACGATATAACAAGCAGATGGGAACAGCAGAAAAGACAAAACAGTACCATCCTAGGTGCATATGACACCTGTATTATAAAAATGTTCTGGCTCTTCCAAGCTTTATAATGGCAGTGAATTGTGGTTGAGATTTTGAAGCCTAAAAAGTGCATCCACCCATCATAAAAAGTGCTCCACATGGCTCCGGGGGTTTAATAAAGTCCTTCTGAAGCGAATCAATGCATTTGTGTAAGAAAAATATCCATATTTAAAACTTTATAAACTGTAATCTCTAGTTTCCGCTAACTGTCGTACACACATTTAAGACAGAGTGCCGTTCCAGCGGATGATGTAGGACGTAGGCGTAGCGTAAGCTCTGGTGAGATTATGAGAATTTTGATTCTTGTGAGAACCAAGTTTTGTTTACAGAAGCAAAGGAAGCAAAGTTTTTAACAAAAAAAAGTTTGATGTAGGACGTAGGATGATGTAGGGCGTAGGCGTAGCGTAAGCTCTGGTGAGATTATGAGAACCAAGTTTTGTTTACAGAAGCAAAGGAAGCAAAGTTTTTAACAAAAAAAAAAGTTTAAAGATTTTATTGAAATCCTCCTTCATTTTTCTTTGCAAATCCTCATTTGTATTTCTGATTAGTGGCCGGTGTTTTGTTTTGTGGATATTTTTCTTACACCAATGCATCGTTAATAAAGGCCTCCTGCCTTAATTAACCCCCTAGAGCCATGTGGAGCACTTTTTATGATGGATAGACGCACTTTATTGGACTTTTTTTATTCACTGCCATTATAAAGCATATAAGAGCCAGGACATTTCTTAATATAACTCGATTGTATTCATCTCAAAAAGGAATGTCATATACACCCAGGATGGTTTGAGGATGAGTAAACCATGGGGTAATTTCCATTTTTGAGTAAACTATCCTTTTAAATACATACACAAATGTAGCTGCTTCGAATATATACCACAATACACTTTATAAAGTGTCTCACTGGGAAATTACCAAACCTTACCAAAAGCATGAGAAAAACAAAACTGTATCTAAGTTTCAGTTTCAACCAAGAATTGTGTTTCAGTGCATCACTAAAACAATGACTAACTTGCAATCAAGCCTATAAAGTGCAGGAAAAAAAAACACCACACAGCAACAAGCAACAATTAAAAATATAAGTAGGACAATATAAAAGCAAGAAGAAATAGAAAGGAAAAATCTCTTCAAAATCTCAAAAAGACAATTTTCATAAAAACTAAAAACTAAAAGTATTAAAATGTACAAAACTTCTAAAGTGTACACAAGGTACTCATCTAAAAGATTAGTGCTTTCTGGACAGACACTATTGGAGTTAAGACAACAAACATGAGGACATCATTTTTGCAAAGAACAACAAAAATTGGTTCACAGAAACAGACGAAATAAAAACAGTAAAAATCTAAAACTAAAACAGATTTGCTGGTAGAGGGCAAAGGTAATTCAGGGCAGCGAGCAAGTGATCAAGATCAAAATCTTTGAAAGTGATCTTGAAAGGAATTAATTTAATTTCTCTTGGGGAGGCTGGGTGGTGGGGGGGACGGGGACTGATTGAGGTTAAAAACAGCAGTCACTGAACGTGAGGGTAGCAGAAGTGGTGAGTAGGCTGAATGTTAATATGAATGGACAGAATGAGCGGTAACGATTTACAGCAGGGAAACTAATAGGAAGAGTCATTGCTCCATTATGACATGCCCATGGGAGGATGCACGAAAATGATGCAAACACACGACTGAAAAATAAAGTCCCTAGAGTTTCACCATTTGAAGAGCAACAACTGCACTGTTATTTGCATCAACTCATATCTTAATTAGTGTCGATGTAGTTTGGCAAGCTTCCTACTCAAAAATGATCATGCAAATAAACAGCAGGAAACAAACGAATATTGAGGAAAAGGTATAGCATGCACAATAGTACTGATTAATGGAGAAAATAAACCCGTAATTATAGTATCAACGACAAACGGATAACAGTGCAGATTGCAGAAAGACCAGATGAAAACAGGCAAAAACATGAGTGAGAATGAGTGACAGAGCAATAAAAAGGCATCCAAGCCTGAGCAATGACAGTAGAAAGACAAGGGGACATAGAAAGGAAGGGAGTTCTGCTGGGAGACAGTGGTCCGATACGCAGCAGTGGCAGCAACAAGTGGGTGGGGCTTAGTGCGGAGCATGAGCTCATCTACCTTGTTAACCACTGTTGCCATGTGGGCGGGGCCAAGGGAGGGACTGGGACTCTGCCTCTGCCGAGTCTCAGCTAACAAGTTGTCATGGCCTGAAGGGGCGGGACCAGAACTGCTGCCGCTGACGATAACAGATGCAGGTACGCCCACAGCGGCAGGTGGGTCTTTTCCTACTTGCTGCTGTTGGTCCTAACATGGGCACATTTATCAGTTCAGGAATGGGAGAGGTAAAACAATCATCCAAACTGGTCAGAGGTCAGCACGGGGATCAAATGTTGTTATGTTAGCTTATTAGCAAAGACACACCGTTTACAAACAACAGATAAGGTTTAAAGAGCGCACACTGACCTGCTGCAGGAACATTTGAAGAGACTCCTGACTGAGGATCATGCTGGAACCAGGTGATGTGAACAGCACCTTTCCTGGGCTATGCTGGGCCTGAGGACCCAAACCCACCATTGAGGACGTAGATGTGGATATAGTTGGGGATGGAGATGAAGAGGAAGGAACCGAAGCTGCTACTGAAACCGGTGGAGTCGCCTGAACCGTGAGAATTGAGGTCTGCGGTTGGGTCTGTGCCGGCTGAGCCGCAGGGTCCGTAGAGCCGCCCAATACCGTGATACCCTCTCCTGGCTGGCACGGCGCCATGGCCGTCGATCCGCTGTTACCGTTATTTGGGATGCCACCGGATTGCTGCAACGTCTGTAAACTGACCGCTGGGCTTGGCATGCCTTGGATGACCGTTTGCACGTGGCCTGTTACCGGATGGGCTTGCGTCTGCGTTTGTGCCAAGGACACCGGCATTTGGAACATCTGACCAGGTTGGAGCTGGATGTGTCCGGAGAGAATGTGGGCGGCACCGGGGTGACCCTGTGAGGCCAACACCTGACCGAGGTTGATGTTCTGATTGGCTGTTAGGATTTGATTAGCGATTATCTGCCCTCCAGGCCCCTGACTGGTAATGATGTGACCCCCGTGGTGCTGAGTCAAGATCTGACCTCCTGCCTGAAGCCCCTGTAGCAGGAACTGGTGGTTTTGGCTCTGCATGACAGTTTGCGAGGGAATGACAATGCTGCCCTGTTGGTTTAACAAGTGAACACTGAGCGGTTTGCCCGATGTTTGGGGGCCCTGTTGCTTAAAGAGCGCTTGGGAAAACTGCGTTCCCTGCGAAGTGGCCTGTGTGCTCAACACTACGTTTGAGCCAGGCTTCCCGAGGAACGTTACATTCTGACCAGCCGATACTGGGATTTGCTGCACCCCCAGAGCCTTATTAGCGTCATTTGGCAAGGCATGTGGAGCAGGAAGCTGTTGCTGCTGCTTGAAGACTTTGGGTTGGATGGCACCCCCTTGCGGAGGTTTGGGCTGTATTGGCGTTGGCGTTCGCTGGATGATGACATTCTGCATAATTTGGCCTTGAGGCTGGGTTTGAGATTGAATTCCTGCACCCAAAGAGGTGTTACCAAAACCCACAATGCTACCAGCGGTGGCCATCGTAGTTGCGCTGTTGTTAGTATTGGTGCTGCTCAAGCAGACAGCCGGCCCATTTAAGGCAGGGGACCCTAGTGTGGCCTTGCCCCCTTGAATTAAAAGTCCACCTCCTTGACTCAAAACCGAGCCTCCAAGCCCAGCCTGCGTTCCAGCGCTTGCTGCCTCAGGCCCAGGTTGATGCAGTTGGTAGCCGCCCATGGTTTTCGCCAAGATCTGCTGCCCGGATGGATTTATAGTCATTACAGTGGGTTGGCCCACAACTTGAATTTGTCCAATGCCCAACGGTCCAGACTGGCTGCCATTCGGTAAGGCCTGAAGGCTTGAAATGGGTTGAAGGGTTACATTTCCAAGCCCCACTTGCTGTACGAAAGGCTGGACACTGATAGCTTTGTTCATGACCTGGGATTGAAGCTGCAGACCAGGATGTGCCAGGACTGAGCTGAGCATGTCTGGGGTGGCAGTAGAGGGTGCAGCAGGGGTGCCTTGGTTTGGAAAAATCTGAGTTGCACCTCCAATGCCCACCCCAGACAGGCCAGCATCAGGCAGGGGTTGGACCACCTGCGTAAGGCCAGTTAGCCCAAACTGACTGAGGTCAAGCTCAGCATCTGCCTCTTGAAGACTCTGCTCTGTGATGTTAGCCTCTGCCAGGCTCTGCTGCAAAATGTCACAAGGCTCATGATTTGTCCCAACACCATTGCTGCCGTTGTCTCCACCCGGCGATCCCCCCAAGATGTCATCTTCCAGGAAGTCCAAATCAACGCTGACTCTTGGAAGGCCCGGCTCACTTGTCGACAGCTGAGCCTGTGGCTGGACCTCAGGAACGTGGCCCTGGAAGAGAAAGAGAAACAATGTTAGCCTTTTAAACTAGCCATGCATTCAGAATGATGACGGAATAAAATGGCAGGGATTGATCTGGGATGGTGGTAGGCCTCTGGGACTGACTGCTGTAGATCTGGCACGCAATGCATCTGATTTAGATGGCGGGGTTGAGGAACACATGCTACAAAAAAGGATGGAAACGGGAGGTTGGTGCAAATGGGGGATATTACTCACCCCAGTGCTGGAGAAGAATGAGCTGGACGGGTCACTTGAGCCATCCAAAAGGTCATCAGTGTCCAGCTACAGACAGACATACCCAGGATAGGACAGGCAGAAATCACCACAGCACACAGACGGGCGTGTGAAAGCGACAGGGGGCAGATGCACAAGGGGCAAAGAGGCAGACAAAGAGGGAAAGGCAAGGGAAGAGCAAAGTGAGGACAGTGCACCAATCGACCAGAACAAAAATGCAGGCAAGTTAAAAGGCCAAGCAAACAGGAAAGAATAACAGGAGTCAAAAGACAGGAAAATTAGATTAGTATGTCATATACGTGAATTAACCAAAGAGGGGAAAAAATCAGGACTGAAATTAAGAGGAGCAGTTATGTTCTAAAGTAAAGATCAATAAGTTGGACAACCGGCTTAGGGGCAGAAATGCAGAAATAACCCGGAAAGGATTAGAAGGTTCAGGGCGAGTGTGCTATGTTTTAGTGATGTATCTCGTTATTTTTTCAGAGTGGGATTTCTGCCTTACCCACCAGTGGAGCTTGCAAAAACCTGAACCAAACTCTCGGTACTCACTTGTGTTTCTGATCCATGAAGAAAATCATTGAGTGCTTGTGGGTCACTGTACAAAAAAAAAAAAAAGATGTTATTCAGCTGTGTTTATGTACAAGTGATATGCAAAGCCACCTTTGGTGCAAGAGAGTGAACTTACCAAATTACATCTAGCAAGCACCTGCCATCTTCATCATCCATGTCAACTGTTAAAAAATTTAAAAAAGGGCACAAACATTAGCCCTGCGAACAAATCAGCTAAACATTACACAGAACTCAAAAGCAAATACTTCATCAGTAGTCAAATGTAGGTCATGTAATTCACAATCAATTTGATATATGAATTGCACCATGCACGGCAATAAAAACAAAGCAGAACAAATAGAAAAAAAAGTTTTTTAACAATTACACTTTGGACTGTTTGAGATCAATCTACAGAAAATAAATCACTGTTGACAAAAATGCAAATAATATTAAAAGCAGATTACAAGGTTTGAATGCGAAGTAAAAGCTGCCTAAATCTTTTGCCATGTGTCAGAAATAATCTATATATATATATAAAAAAAAACATAACATAATACCAAAATCTTGTTTGTTTATCCATACATATCACTAAAACACTAACATAACATTGATTTATCTTCGCCTACGTGTTCGTTGTTGAAACGTATAGTGAAATGTAAAGCATTGTAATGCTTTTAGGAGGAACCATTACAACATAAAACGACTGAGCGTTTTCACATCCTTTGAAAGCAGCAGCTGAACTTTCGTGCACTGTTTGTAGCGCCAGTGAAGTTGAGGGAAAAAGCGCGCGCATCACCTCACACTGTCTCACAGACAGAAAAACACCCCCGACTGTCAAATATCACGATTTACACACTCACAAACACCAGTTTTCACGAATTAGTCAGACTTTGGCGAGTCGCCGTCCTGTGCGTGGTCACAGTGTCGATCTAAACAAATCAAAACCACAAAATGAGGATGAGGTAGGCGGGGACGCCGCTAATGTTTGTTGGGGGTAAAACAGTCAACGCGAAGAGCACACAGACCATCATTAACAAATATCTGTTCTGTCAAACATCTGTTTAGGTCATTTTGAGTGCAACGCTGATCAGAAGTGCACCAGAGACATGAATGGACACTCTGGACCTGCAGGACACGGCGGTTATTTTTCGCATTTGCAAAGCTGAAATAACTCGCTCGACATTCCCTTTGGTGCAAATGCTTTTATTTGCAACCATTTCACAAGTTTAACCGTACAGGACGCCTTTAATTCGGCTTTTTGACGCTCGTTCTGCAGCAGATTCGGTTAGCTGTTGCTAGCTAGCTTCCTAGCTGTAATATGTGCGTTTACAGACGCAATACGAACAAATCTGACAATAACTGACTGTAAACACGCAGTATTTCTGCCGTAAGACCGCATTCGCTGGAGCCAATGCACATAACGGGTGAATATTTGGTGTTTGGGCTCCAATAGACAAATTGCGTAGCCTATCTTTATCCCTGCTAAATATGAGTTTATGTTGGAATACTCTTGGATCAGGGGGGTATGCTTGGGAATTCGCTGTAAAATCACCCTATTCACCGACCTATGCAGCGGGCCGGCTTTATGAGGCAGGAAGAGGTGAGGTCTGCATGCGAATGTTGCAGCGTTGCAATAGTTATTGAGAATTAAAGAGAAATTGCTACATTGTATCAAACTCACCCGAGACGATAGAGGTGCAGGCGGCGCGGGGTCTCCAGTACGGCCCTGCACGGGCTCCGCGTCAGGACCCAAGCACAGCGCTCACAAGCAGGAAACGGAGGCCCGACGCGATCGCCTGATTAATAAACAACTCCACACGGTTGTTGTTGTTGTTGTTATTAACATTGCGGCAGACGGCTGTACCCATTTGCCCTGTCATATTGGCACGATATTAAGCTTTATATGTGTATTAGTTTCACTGTGATATTGTGCTGCGTTCCACTGAATAACATTATCGAAAACACTGTTTTGCGGTTGTAAACAAGACGTTCAATGACAGTATAACCTTGATATGAACAACATGATCATGTTTTAATCATTTTATACATAGGATGTCCTATATATACATTAATAATATGTAAACAAGCTACTAAAATTCCCAATAGTTGAAAAATGTGTTAATCGTTTAAAATTTTTTTTTAATTATTTAGAAAAGATACAAAACCAAACGAGTCTTTGAATAAAATAATGTTTACTTTTCTACTATTATATATATTTTTAGACAATTTATGATTAAATGAATTAAATAAAATCGAAAAAAGAACCACATTTCCCTACAAAAGTGAGATGCACTAGAATAGTTAGACTCTTTCCACAATAACAAACAGGCGGTTGTCTGTACAGCTTCACCTTGGGTCCGGATGTTTTTATGACAAAGGAGTCTGTTTTGATGAAACACTGGGAGCTGTGATTGGCCCTCTTTGTTAAACATCACAAATAAGGGGTGGTGCGACCTCAGGCATTACAGTGGAGGATTGGCTTCTTTGTAATAAAAGCTAAAATTAACCATTTGCCCCCTTACAAAAAGGCATTTTTATGAAGTACGTACAAGGGGCGTGGTCTTCGCTCTTGTTTACCGCCATTGATTGGTCGCATTTGAAGTTGTGCTTGAATATTGCTTACAGTTTGGGTGTGGCTTGGACCTTCACGATCGTCCCAGTGCTTTAAAACCATCCCTGCCTGGTGTGACAGAAATATCGCAATGAATAGATGTTCACCCACTCCTTCCTCTTTGTCTCCTTTCAACTGCGCATGTCCTGCAATCAATAGAGACGTCTTCCTTTAGTCATGCAAAATCGATCGGAGCTGTAACTTGGTAATTCACTTGATAATGTACCGATCGATTATTACAGATATTTACAGTCGAGATTAATCTATCTGCACCCTTTCATCAATTCAGGTTCTGGTAATAAAGTACACTAATGATGTTGTCACTGCCAACAGTCTTCAGCAGAGGGCGACGGTGCACCTTTTTACGGCTCTCTCCCCAGCAACTCCACTTAAAGGAGTAGTTCACTTTCAGAACTAAGATTAACAGATAATGTACTCACCCCCTTGTCATCCAAGATGTTCATGTCTTTCTTTCTTCTGTCATAAGGAACTTATGTTTTTTCACTAAAACATTTGAGGATTCCTCTCCATATAATGGACTTCTATGGTGCCCCCGAGTTTGAACTTTCAAAATATATCTTCAAAGATTTCCAAACGATCACAGCCGAGGAAAGAAGGGTCTTATCTAGCAAAACGATTGGGTATTTTCTAAAAAAAAAAAATTATATACTTTTTAACCTTAAATGCTTGTCTTGGCTCGCTTGGCAAGACAAGCGTTTGAGATTAAAAAGTATGTAAATTGTAAATGTTTTTAGAAAATAACCAATCGTTTCACTAGATAAGACCATTCTTTCTTGGCTGGGAGATTTAGAGCCCTTTGAAGCTGCATTTAAACTCCATTTTGGAAGTTCAAACTTGGGGGCACCATATAGTCCATTATATGGAGAGAAATCCTGAAATGTTTTTCTCAAAAAACACAATTTCCTTACGACTGAAGAAAGAAAGACATGAACATTTTGGATGACAAGAAGGTGAGTACATTATCTGTAAATTTTTGGTCTGAAAGTGAACTACTCTTTTAAAAGTGTTAACACGAATCAAAAGACAAGTGACTTGTCAGCATATTTGTTATCTCTTTTCTGTGAATGGACATGCTCGTTGAGGTTAGTGTTTTTCCTCCAAAATGCGATGCTGTCATTGTGAATTCAAAGTTTTCCCCAGAGTATTTAAAATATATTTCTGTAGAGGAAATTCATTTTAGGGATTTCTCTGAGACCTTACATGTCACAGTCTGGATATTTTGTACAGAGCACATTCAGGGCTTTTTAGAGATACCAAATGATTGGAAGTTTCATCATGACCACTTCCTCTCCTTGGTATTTAAAAATGGCTGACATTAATTTAGTGATCAAATTTAACAGCCTTATGGAAATATGATCATATTTGGTAATGATCATTTAAATCTGAATAATTTTCACATGGTTTCTCCTAAAACAACATCTCATAAAAATTGTATGGGGTTTCAAATTAAAATATAACTTTCATGCATGTCCACTGTAGAGGACACCAGGACAGGGTGCATGTTTATTACACATTTTGGGAAACACAACAAGTGAATAGGGAAAGAAATTTCAATATTGCTATGAAATATTAGATATTATTGTGAAAATCTTGACAGTTATTACTCCCATTAGTTGTTCATTATATGTTGCCCTAAAAACACATTAAAATGCAAATGATATACACAGTTTATAGATACATTGTTTATAAAAAAAAAACTTTATGGCCATTTTACACATATTTTGCAGACATATATTTTTTATCAAATCATTCTGTTATATCTTTGAAAAAAAAATAGTTGAGAATCATCTTTATATAAAGTTTGGAATGAAACATAACAATTGATTTGTGATTAAAACAAAAATTGGACTGTTGTTTGCCTTTTTATGTCTATTCTTGTCTTTTTAATTTTATTTTTTTAATGATTTTTTTAGTCCTGGTGTCCTCTACAGAGGACATAGTATAACTTATAGTATAGTATATAGTATAAATTATACTATGTAGTATAATTCATATATGAATAAAATATAATTTTTCAAAAAACTTTGAAAATTTTCAATTTAGTTCTTATACACT